>NC_142930.1:34142169-34169669 GCF_046866305.1 Octopus bimaculoides | reverse complement strand
CGCTTGTGTGTGTAGTTGTATACATCTGAATATTTCGATCTTCATATTATTTCTAGGACAAGTAACGAACTCTATTCTTTATCATGTGTGTAGCATATTTGAAATCAACACTGTAAGCTAGTGAAACAGAACTATGCATTTGCTATACGATCCTCCCTCTGTTATTTACAGAAACAATGCACATATTTACCGTTAGGTAGACTGGACCATTTAAGACTTAACTGCCTGGCCTATAGACATACGTTAGGATATAACCAACCGGATATTTGCTTAATGATCTACACCTTGCTGAGTAAAATCATAGGTAGAAAATGTGCTTGAGGCTTTATAGCTATCATTTATCAACCAGTTGTGACATATTGTGATTGGCTTAGATATAGCGTAATATGCGTTTTAAATATTCTTTTCATATATAAATTTTCTTGCGTTGAAATATGTATTTTGCTGAAGTTGTAACTGTCAAATTAATAATTAGCAAATATATGCACAGTTAATTGCTTTCTTTCTTTTCTTTTCTTTTTTTTTTTTTTGCTATCAGCAGTTATTTCCCTGATGAATAAATTTTATTTCATCAAGAAAATAATTAATTAACAATGCATATGTTTATTGATTAGCAAACTGACAAACATGACTCCACCAAAATACGATTTTGTATTTTAAAGTTGTTAAAATAATTTTTTTAACCAATAAATTTCACTAAATTTGAAATTTAACAGTCTTAGATAGAAATGCGATCATAAATTGATAGGTTTAAGGCCGGTGGCCAACTTTTATAAAATTTACCAGGGAAAATATAGTCACAAATGTTTATATGTGATCAAATAACTAAAACTGTAAATCTAGAGAAAATTCTGTCGTTTCATGTCAATTTAGTTCCTCGAGTTGTCTAGTTCACTAGTCGTTATTGGTATAAACGTTATGTTCTTCTCTCAACAACACCAGATACTACTTCATAATAATGTAACAATACCATGTTGCAGCTACAAACATGCTCCGGGGAAAACTATATCGAACATTTCTTTATATTTCAGCATGGGATTGTGCACTACTCATTAAATGAAGAAGAACGAGTCGGGTACGTTTATGTTTTATCATCATCGTCGTTATTGTCATCATCATCATCATCATCATCATCATCGATCAATGAAGGTGCCTCTATGCGGTCGAACAAGCCGCCAGAAATAGCAGCAAATTTGCCTCTAGTCACACCGCTTCTGTCTTAAAACCATGAGGAAACATTGAGTAATGCAGTTCTAGATAAAATGTGTCTCAAATAAAAACGGAGTGGTCACGGATAAAATGCCATTTTTATAGGTTCAGTGAAGATGATGAGGCTGTTTTCATGTCCTTCCCGGGCCCTTGAAGACCTAAGAACGACACGGTTAACTTTACTCGTGAACAACTGGAAGTGAGCAGCTTCAAGGAAAACATGTGCAAATCGAATATTTCATAACAATTTCCGTCATCATTATTCTCATCATCATCATCATCAACATCGTCACCATCATCGTCGTCGTCGTTATCATCATCATCATCATCATCTACAACAACAACATCATCATCTTTGTCATTATCATCATCATTATTCACCAGTTCAATAATGTGCCTTACTTCCACCATGTCAGTCACTCCCTGAACCACCGGTTCTTCATGTGAGCGCGTGTTCTGCTGTTTCTTTCAGAGACCTCCTGAAAGTCTTCATTGTGTGTGCGTGTGTGTAAGTGTGTGTAAGTGTGTGTGTGTGTGTGTGTGTGTGTGTGTGTGTGTGTGTGTGTGTGTGTGTGTGTGTGTGTGTGTGTGTGTATGTGTGTGTGTGTGTGTGTGTGTGTGTGTGTGTGTGTGTGTGTGTGTGTGTGTGTGATGACTATCAGGATGTTTTTGAAAGGAATAGCAGAACGTATAAAAGAGATAAATGATTACCATCTACAAAATTATTATTTTTTTTAATGTACAAAACAGAAAATAAAGCAAAAAATTCAAAACATGCAGTGATACGAAGAAATATGAAAAAAATACGATTTCTTTTGTTCTTAAACAGAAATTCTATAAGCAATAACAAAAACAACACCAACTTAGATGAGAACAGAGATGGTTTCCCGCCTGCCAAAGTTCCACGACGAAATAACTTCCTTTACTGCATGACGTATCAAAAAGGTAATTTATTAAATACTATACTATAATGTCGTATAAAAAAAATAAAGGATTTTCTAAGGTTATTGCATTTTAATCCTCTGTTACTAGTAGCTACATATATCCGTCCTTCAATTCTCGTTATTTTTCTCTAAAACCATTATGCTCAAGCACAAACCAAAACATTGGGACCAATTTTGAAATCAAAATCGGGATCAGTCTCCTTCAGTATGCACAGTGCTTTAAATATCTAGTGAAAATTTTAAACCTTGCAAAAAATCTATCTTGACACTAAGTGATAGAGTACAATATAATAGATATAATCTACCAAAATTCAATAAAACGCCCCCGCTAGAACTGGAACAATGCTCCACCAAGCGCTTGTGCATGTATATTCACAAGCGAGAATGTTCACACGGTTTTGTACGAACTTATAAGCAGGCAAGTGGGGGTTTTTTTTTATACTTTACCTTTTGTACTGCTCTCCAAACCCTGAACTTTACATCCAAAATATGTTCTGAATGCTTAATTCACATGCTTTTGTAAGTACGTTGATTGTGTATGAATATGAGTGTGTGACTGGACATGCATACGTGCATAAATATAAGCATCTATGAGTGCATTTATATAAATGCACATACACATACATACACACACACATACACACATACATACATACATACATACATACATACGCACGCACACACACGCACACACACACACATACTCTTAAGTACACAACATGATTATGCAATTCCTTGGCATCTCACTTAAGCACGTACCCATTCCATCTCGGGATTCTACCTACCTGTATGTATATATATATATATATATATATATATATATATATATATATATATATATATATATATATATATATATATATATATATATATATAAACCAGTGGTCTACCGTTGAGTTAAATGTGTTTAAGAGATAAAATTTGAAAAGTTGCATTCCCTCGCTTTCGGTAAATATGTTACTTATTTTTGGTAGTTTTTTTTACTTATTTAGTCCCTCAATAGCGTGAGGTATTAATACACAGTTAATGCCCTTTATATATATATATATATATATATATATATATATATATATATATATATATATATATATATATATGTAATCTTCATATCTTTATATATTATATAATGTGAAACTTAATTTAATTTTAATTTTTGATAAATTGAATTTAATTGGGTTTTATCTGTAAATTGGGATTTTTATCCCTAATATTATTATTATTATTATTATTATATGTGTGTGTGTGTGTGTGTGTGTGTGTGTGTGTGTGTGTAAGCGCAGGAGTGGCTGTGTGGTAAGTAGCTTGCTTACCAACGACATGGTACCTGGTTCAGTCACTGCGTGGTACTTTGGGCAAGTGTCTTCTACTATAGCCTCGGGCCGACTAAAGCCTTGTGAGTGGATTTGGTAGACGGAAACTGAAAGAAGACCGTCGTATATATATATATATATATATATATATATATATATATATATATATATATATATATATATATATATATATATATATATATATATATATATATATATATATATATATCCTTGGCCTGATTCAGAGTAGCCGGTGGTATGCATCTCACCTGGGTTTTACCACTCTGAGGTTCCACTTGCTGTGAAACATATGTATCCCGGATTTCCTATACTCCATTCTGTAACTCATATAAATATGTATGTATGTATGTATGTATGTATGTATGTATGCTACGTATGCAGGTATTGCTGACTAACGGAGTTTTGTCGAAGAACCGTTGTTTCGTGTAGAACGGATCCGGCTATTAATAGCGTCTATAGTTTTCCTGTCTATCTGTGACAAGAAACGGTGAGGAGTTTTCCTCTCTCTTTGTCACTGCCATTGCGAAAGGGGTTGGATGGTGGATGTGACTGAAAGCATTGAAGAGAGAGGCATTTCCGCCTTCAACCACGCTCTTGTCGATTTTTCAATCGGAGAGGAAGGTGCTTCTTCCAAGTAAATTAGCCGTAGAAAGGATGAGAATGGTAATTATGATCCTAGTGAACGGTATTGTAGGACGGAGAATCTCATCCAGGTGAGAGCATTACTCTTAGTAGTCAGAATAGTCCAGAGTTTGTACGTTCCTTTGATCGACTCTAGATTACAGTCACCATCTGGAGGATATTACAAAAAAATGTAATTTGTGTTTACTTCCATTTGCATTTTCTTTTTCTCACGGAATTCTCCGTGTTATTTATTCATTTATTTCTAGTCTATCTATGATGTACCATCCTCATCCGGTGCCCTTAAGACAACTAATTCTCTTCTTTCTTTTTTTAAAGTTATGTTATACGTTCGAGAACAGACGGAAAGTACATTTACAGCGTTACTTCTTAGGACTCCCACAGTTGAAGGGCTATTAAGAGCAGTAAGTATATTATTATTATTATTATTATTATTATTATTATTATCATCATCATCATCATCATCATCATCACCACCACCATCATCATCATCATCATCATCATCATCATCGTTATTATTATTATTATTATTATTATTATTATTATTATTATTATTATCATCATCATCATCATCATCATCATTATTATTATTATTATTTTATGTTTGACTTTTTTTTTTGCATTTGTACAAGTTGGATCCAAGTCTCACCCAGAGACCTCAAGAGACAACAAGTTAGAAGTTCATGTAGGTGTTATGCCTAGGGTACCATATATTTGGATTTGTACAGTTTTGTTCAAGTGAATGTTTAAGAAACCATAAGAAAATTATGTTTGCTTTAAAATTTGAGATCACATAGACAGTATTTTACGTAGGATATGGGCAGTTCCCATGAGCACTATCTTTTGGACTTCAGCCATTTTGGGGTTTCCTGGTATCTGAGCTAGGTAGTAATCAGCCCGTTTCGCTGTCATTCCCAGGGCACCTATGACAATAGGTATTGTTTTCGTCTTCAGATTCCACATTTTGCTAATTTCTATTTCAAGATCTTTATATTTGCTCAGTTTTTGGTAGGTCTTGACAGATACGTTTATATCAATTGGGACAGTCATATCAATGAGGAGGCATGATTTTTGTCTGAAGTCTTTCAGTATGATGTCTGGCCTATTTGCGTCTATCTTTCTGTCAGTTTGAATGGTGAAGTTCCAGAGGAGTGCAATGTGATCATTTTCAAGTACTGGGGGTGGTTTGTGTTCCCACCAGTTTTTATCATGGGGCAAGTCCAGGTTTTTGCATATTACCCAGTGAATATATTGTGCAGCTCTATCATGCCTGTTGAGATACTCTGTAGGCGCAAGCAGACTGCACATGGAGACAACATGATCGATGGTCTCATTTTGTTGTTGGCATATACGACATAATGGGGAGCTGCCGTTCTTTAATATGTTGGCCTGGTAGTTCTTTGTAGGTAGGCATTGATCTTGGGCTGCTATGATAAACCCCTCTGTTTCTGATTTCAATCCAGAGGCCATTAACCATTGGTGGGTAAGGGCTTTGTCAATATCTGCATTATTCGCTCTCTTTGGGTATTTGCCATTGAGAGGTTTTCCATGCCATTTTTCAGTCATAATAGCTAAGGCAGCAATTTTAGCACGGGTTTTCAAGCGCTTAGCTTTTTCTGTAGGTGTTTCTAGTTCGTCTAATTCTTGAATTTGTTGCAATTGGAATTCACTTAGATATTCCTTTGCCTGTTTTGTTACTGAGTAAGATGCTTTCTTGCTTTCATATTTTAAGACAAGTTTTAGCATCCAGTCCTCAGAGTTTTTCATATAGGTGTCTAGGCCAATTGTGGCTACCTTCATTGATAATGCCAGCTGTAGTAGTCCTCGACCTCCCTCTTTTCTTGGCAGATAAAGACGTTCTATATCTGCCTTAGGGTGGTGCATTCTATGCATTGTCAACAGTTTTCGTATTTTTCTGTCAACATTACATATTTCAGTAATTGACCAGTTAACGATGTTGAAACTGTAAGTCACGACTGGTATGGCTAGAGCATTGATCGCTTCGATCCTGTTTCTCGCGTTCAGCTCTGTCTTCAGTATTGCTCTCACCCTGCGATAACATTCTCTTCTGATCCTTTCCCTCATCACTGAGTGCTTGATATTGTCCCCTTCAATTACCCCTAGGTATTTGTAGCTCTCCGCTGGTTCTAACTCTTTTATGACATTTTGCTGGTCAAGGTTCACATTAGATGTATTTGTCATTTTTCCTTTGATAAAGATAGCTTTTGCACATTTATCAAGGCCAAATTGCATCCTGATGTCATCACTGAATTGTTTAACAATCGCTAGTAGGCCTTTGAGTTGTTGGTCATTTTTTGCAAAGAGCTTTAAATCATCCATGTAAATGAGATGATTTATATTTTTATCAAATATTTTATAACCATACTGTGCATCATTGAGCAATTTTGAGAGCGGTATTAGGGCTAGACAGAAGAGGAGTGGTGATAGTGAGTCACCCTGGAAAATGCCACATGAAATTCTTACATCTCCAGCATTTAGAGATTCATTGTCATTGTTCAACATCAGTGTGGTTCTCCATGATCTCATACTTACAGATAAAAAGTTTCGCAGAGTAGGAGCTATTTTATACATTTCCAGACATTTCCTAATCCAGCTATGTGGTAGGCTATCAAAGGCCTTTTTATAGTCTATCCAGGCTATTGACAAGTTTTTGTGTCGCTTGTGACAATCTTCTAAGATCATCTTATTGATGAGTAGCTGATCTTTACAACCATAAGATCCACGTTTACATCCCTTTTGCTCATTAGGGAATATGCTACTTTCTATTAAAAAACTATAGGTGTACTCGGTTAGGACAGATGTTAGCGTCTTATACATTGTTGTTAAGCAGGTTATGGGGCGATAATTTTTTGGTTCGTTTGTTTCCTCATTTTTTGGAAGCAGGAATGTTAAACCATTAACTAGCCAAGAGGGCATCAAACTAGGATTTTGCAAAACATCGTTGTAAAGTTTTGTTAGCAGTTCATGGCTTTCTGGGAAGGCATTCAACCAGAAGTTAGGAATTTTATCCTTTCCTGGAGACTTCCATTTGCTTGACCTCCTGAGAGCAGATCTTATATCTTCTACCCTGACCCCCTCCCACTTTTGCTCCTCTAAGGAGTCTAGGTCTGTAGCTATTCTATCAATCCAAGGGGCCTTTTCATTGTGTGTTTTATCTTCTGCCCAGATTTTATTCCAAAATTCTTGCACTTCTTCTTTTGATGGGACAGACTTTATTGTTACTGGTGTTTTCCCTATCTTCCTGTAGAAATTTTTGGGGTTATTTTTGAACATGTTATTATCTCGGAAGAATTTAACACGCTTTTCATACCTTGCTATGCGGGCAGCTTTAGCACATACCTTTTGCTTGATGGTTTCTATGGTGGCATCAATGTCAACTATGGTTTTCATGTTATATTTTTTCTTTAGTTTTTGGGTCTTTGTAGGTTTGATACTCTTGTCAAATTTAAGGTTTTTCAAACATTCTATGTCAGATCTAAGCAGCTTAATTTGGTGTTGAATGCGTTCTTGCCAAGAAGGCTTTTTGTGGGAGTGTTGTCTTTTTCTAATCTTTTCACCACATAGAATCGTTGAGATTCTTGCGGATGCATAGTACAGGTGGTTGAGATCTGTAATATCAACATCATTAGCTGAAATTATATCCTTAAGTGCAAGGCGGATTTTACCAATTATTTTCAGGTTTTGGTTAGAATTGCGAATTTTGGGGAGAGTGTCGCGTTCATTCATACTAGTTTCTTTAATTTTCAGCCATTATTATTATTATTATTATTAATATTATTATTATTATTATTATTATTATTATTATTATTATTATCATCATCATCATCATCATCATCATCATCATCATCATTATTATTATTATTATTATTATTATTATTATTATTATCATTATTATCCTCTTCTTTCAATTTTGTTTCCATTTCTTGCCGAGTGTCTTCTCAACACCTAAGGCAAAGAAACTCACTGTATGCATTGGTAGGCCATTAAATTAAACACTCCAGATTGTTAATTTACGAAGTCATGTGATAGTAAAAAGAGGAAGAAAGAAAGAAAGAATGAAAGACAGACAAAAGGATAACATTAGAAATAAAAAAAATTTAATTATAAAAAAAAAAAAAAAAAAAATAAATACAAGGAATTTAGTTCCGTACCGCACCTAATCCCTTATTATTATTATTATTATTATTTTTATTATTATTATTATCATTATTATTATTATTATTATTATTATTATTATTATTATTATTATTATTATTATTTAAGACATCGCACAGTATTCAATATCGTGATGTTGATTGAAGATATTGTATCTACAGGGGGTTTGTACTGTCTGTCAAGTTACAACAAGGACCTCAGACAGACAGTACTTTACGCAATATGCTTGCAGTTCCAAGTAATGCCGATTTTTGCAATACACCTTGGTTGTAGGGTATTTCTAAAGTTTCCAGATGTCTTTTTTTTAGGTTGGGTGGTATTGAACCCAATGCTCTGATGACAACAGGGACAACCTTTATGTTTGACTCTCGTAGCTGCCACATCTAAGCGATTTCAATTCTCAGGTTTCCAATAATAATAATAATAATAATAATAATAATAATAATAATAATAATAATAATAACAATATTAACATTATCATTATTATGTGTTAAAAACTAACAGCTTATTTTGCTGGGTATGATGGAACGTGTCAGCTGTCCACAGCCAGCAAACTAAAGTAACACTTGTTTACAATTCATGCTTCAAGAACCCTGCGAAAAATTCTTCCAGTTCCAAGCAATGCTGATTTTTGTAAGTGTTCAACTGTCACACTTGCCCCAATCTTTTTTAGTCATGTTGGTAGTTGAGTGCTGATACTTCCAAGTGACCCAATTACTATTGGTATCACATCTACTATCCTCGTTGACCATAACCTTCGAGTCTCCCACTTCAAATCGTCATAGTTGTTCAGTTTTACTTCTTTCAATTGATCCTGTTGAAAGAAAGATGTTGATTATCATGCAAATTCTTTCTTTTTTATTCACCACAACAATGTCCGGTTTCCGATGTCTGGTCAGGTGATCGTGCTGGATCATTGTATCCCACAGGATTTTGCAATTCTTATTCTCGGTGATTCCTTCTGGGGTTTTCTCATACCACATCTTTGCTCTTTGTAAGCCATGATTTTCACAGAGCTCCCAATGGATCATTCTTGCCACATTGTCATGGCGTCTTTTATATTTGCGTTGTGCCAATTTCGAGCACTCGCAAATGATGTGTCATATCATTTCACCCTACTCACCACACATTCTGCATTTGTCACTCTCGGTAGTGTTGTCTATTCTGCACTTCACATAGTTGGTCCTTAACACTTGTTCTTGAGCTGCGCATATGAGTGAGTTTGTCTCTAACTTCGGTCACTCCTCATCCATTACCATCGGTCTTCTGTATATGTCTTCGCGTTCACAAACCGACTGTATATATTTTTTCTTCCATGCTTTTTTTGTGTTCGTTTCTTGTTTAATTTTTTCTAATATTAATACCATTCTGTAATGAAAATTGCATTATAATTACTATCATTAAAATTATTATTATCATTATTATTATTATCATTATTATCATTATCATTATCATTATTATTCATGGTGTGCACAAATGTTTTGTATTCAGAATCAATATCCTTGACACTGGATCACAAACAATTTCCTTACACATCGAGGTGCTTTCTTACAATCCTTGCTATTCTCAATAGAGCAGATTTCTGCATTAATGCAACTCACGTAGTTACACTAATCTCAATAAGGAAATTGCTAAGTCTGGTGGTGGCGGTACCAAGGGCACCTCTAATAACTGGGAGTATTTTTGTAGAAACACTCCCTAGTCTTCGTATTTCCCAAGCCAAATCCTGGTATTTTCCTATTTTCTCGTGTTCTTTAACCTACTATATTCATGTTCGCAGTTACAGCCACAGCTACGATAATGCATTCTCCCCCACCCCTTTGTCAGAATGATATCATTGTGGTTGTCGTCGTCGTCGTCGTCATTGTTGTTGTTGTTGCTGCTGCTGCTGCTACTGCTGCTGCTACTGCTGCTGCTACTGCTGCTGCTGCTCATGCTTCTGCTGCCGCTGCTGCTGCTGCTGTTGTTGTTCTCAAATCAACTTTACTAAAGGCATGCTTGGGTCATGTGTAGCGTCAAGCAATGAAGCAGACTAGGTCTATAAACACAAAAATCCCTCTGGCCGACTTCCACTTTTCATTTAGAAGCTTCTACCAGAGACTATGGTAGAAGACACTACATAAACTGCGACTAAGCCTGAAACTAATTTGTTGCGAACCGAATATCTTAATTTTACAACCATGCTCTGCTATGTTCAAGTTTATCCATAAGACTGTGTGACAATCATATTTCTTTTCAAAGCATTAGTGTGTAAGGCAAAAGAATTGACTTCAACCAATTCATTAACTAGGGTCATCAAAGGAGAACTCACCTACAGTTCTCAGTGTATTATCCAAACTAAATTATCAACCGTAGAATACAGCACATTTCTAAAGTCTTCTGCTGCATTAGTCTACCATGAAGTACACTAAAATATCACTTCATTTATTTTCACAGGTGGAAGAAAAATATGAAATTCCAGCTTCAAAGGTTAAAAATACATACAAAAGATCTAAAAAGGGGTGAGTGTTTGTTGCAGTTGTTGCTGTTATTAAAATTGATGTTATTGTCATTGTTGTTGTTATTTTTGCTGCCATTTGCTACTGGTCTGATCGAGATGACCCATGCCATACGTGGCCATCACATTGCTTTTTCCCTTCAAGGTAACTAAGAGTATACTGACCAGCATACAACTACTTTTTAGAAAACATAGTAGGAGTTAAGGGAGATTCAGCTGCTATTTTTAACAGATCGAAAGACCGTACAGAGATTCGTTAACTAAAAAACAGGATAAGTTATGTTTAATGGCTGATTAATGTGGACAGATTGTAGCTAGCTGAGGTGAACGATATTTAGCATAATATTGAATGCTGTCTGAGAGCAGAACACCAATCACTGTTGTAGGTTTATATATATATATATTCGCACAATCTTCAATATAGATTGTCCCTTCAGAACGAATAAGGAACAGTTTGCATAGTATATATCAATGCTGCGTTTCTGGTTACTTTCAATTCCGACAAAAAGTTTCCTTCTCCATAGCATTTTAGATGTTTCGTAGGTAAATATATACTGGAGTATCTTGAATATATATTGAAGGAATAATTAGTTCTGTTGACTGACACAGATACTGGGACCTAACTCTAGCTAACTCGATCAAACCCATGTAATGTTTTGATCTCGTCACTGTATACTAACGAAACATTCGTCCGCTGCACAGTACCTTCGTCGCTTCAGCTAATCGAATGTATCATCGTATGACAACCAGTAATGGACTGATCGATCTCCAATCAAAAGAGCTAGAATACCTTCAACAAAAGATACAGTGAACGGCTAAAGTTTTCAGATATCACATCCACGACTATCAAATGAATATACCACATACAAACTTTTATATACTATACAAATACACCCGCCCACCCGCTCGCACGCACACACACACACACACACACACACACACACACACACACACACACACACACACACACACACACACACACGCCTGCGTGTTTGCTCAGTTTTACGTACATATACAGAGTAAGAAATACAAAGACACTGATAAAGAACTATGCGCATGTGTGTATGAATGTTTGTGTAGACATATACACATACATACACACACATGCATACATATACATACATATATATACATACACACATACATACATACATACATACATACATACATACATACATACATACATACAGTCTACTGGTATTGAAATGCAAATGATTACGCAGCCAACCATGAACCTGGGTAAATAAAACGAATAAAGAAATTACTGACTGACTCTGTGTGTGTGTGTGTGTGTGTGTGTGTGTGTGTGTGTGTGTGTGTGTGTGTTGCGCGTGCGCGCGTGTCTGAAATTCTGATAAGGAAGGGTAAAAAAGGACCGTGAATAATAGATAGATAGATAGATAGATAGATAGATAGATAGATAGGTCTCATATACTTACTGTTGAATGCATTTTGTTAAATAAATCATACATAGACACATTCATAAATACAATCATGTACGTACACGCGCGCAAACAGACATGCATATGTGTGTGTGTGTGTGTGTGTGTGTGTGTGTGTGTGTGTGTGTGTGTGTGTGTGTGTGTGTGTGTGTGTGTGTGTGTGTGTGTGTGTGTGTGTGTGTGTGTGTACATATGGCATTTGACACCCCATCCATGCGGTATCTAACATCCACCTAACCATATAAATGCAGTAGATCCCTCTCTGTCACACAGTCTTGAATAAAGAGTTGACTGTCAACTTCTTGTGTGCGTGTGTGTATGCGTGTGCGTGTGTGTGTGTGTATGTGTATGTGTTTGTGCGTGTAGGCCTATGCAGGCTTATCAAATTTAGGTAGACTAATGTCCTTTATAGACTATTTAAGCCGCTGAAAGTCGACACTTGCAGGAACAACATGATCAAGATGGGGAAGATTCCAGAGAGATGGTATTATGGGAAGGAGAAACTGGATGTAGTGGTTTGTGCATAGTTTGTGCGGTGCTGGGCCCAACAAAATTGATGAGAGAAGATATGAGTGGGTTGAGAGTGTATGAGTAAAGATGTACAAGACTAACCAACTCCGTGAAAGAGAGGCTGTTATAGTAACGGTAGAAAAAGTACAAAGAGGAGACAGAATTAATGTGGGTCAGAGACATGTCACTGAGTGGTTTTATGCTAATAAAACCAGCGGCTTTCTCTAGATATAATCTTGAATATTTGTGTGGGTAGCAACAGTACTGTCCTAAATGTGGGAGCAATGATCCTTTGTGGCTTTCTCTTGAGCTTGGTAGATAAATTCATAGGGTACTGAATTTTTTTCTAGCACTGAAGGGATGGGTCAGTTTTTAATAATCTGATCCTAGTTATGCTAGAGGTAGTCTTTCGCTAGGAAAACGTTTGTGAGGCCTAACATTTTGAGCAATTGTGACGGCTATTGTTAATCATTTTTAAAGAGGATATATATATATATATATATATATATATATATATATATATGAGATTCAGCTGAATTAGATACACAAGTTGAAGCACCAAGTCAGTCTGGTATTATCCGTACAGTTCGAAGTAAGGTGAATAAAATCAAAATAAGCAACAGGATATCATACGACAGAGTATCAAGACAGATTAATTTTTAACCATTGAAGAACATACAAGACTGTTATATTCACTTTTCGTTTGATTTTCAGTCGACGTTGAAGGATTGAAGGATCAAAAATATTTCAGCCTACTTCTGCGATGTAGTCACAGTGTAATTATGTGTATGTGTGTATGTATGTATATCCATAGATGAATGGATATATATATATATATATATATATATATATATATATATATATAAGTATGTTAGTAGGTATGTAGGTAGGTAGGTGTAAGGGAGTATTCTGGGAGAATCTTTATGCGATTGACCTTTAGCACGCACGATCGAGTTAGTATTCCTCCTATAGGATTGATAGAATTAGTAATAGTAATCCATGCAATGATATACACGAACACGGCTTCCTATGTAAAAGTTTCCAAAGTCTATTTCGGAATCAAATGCCCAACCAGGAATATGTGTGGGCACGTCTTTTGACGGAAATCAACGTTTTCTTAATTCAATCACTGTAACATTGTACATTACAAGCTACAAATTCATAAAAAAAAAAGTATTTATCTTCACTGAGATCAAAATTTATTGCAAATTTTAAATTTTAATGAGCATAAAATTTACATAAAATACTAATTCTAGATAACCAATGACGTTGATACAATTTTTCATGCCAATACGTGTTTATATAGTTTGCTTATGTCAGTTACTTGCTCAGTGCATTTGTGCATTTAACGCTTCAATGTTCACAAAGTTTATTGGTACATGTTTTGTTTGAAATATTTCAACTGTTGAGGCTGGTTGACTGGCTGCCTGGCTGCCGGGCTGCCTGACCGATTGCTTGACTGTCTGGCTGTCTGATTGTCTGGCTATCTGGCTGATATCTGTTATTTACCTAAAGATTGATGTTTTGTGTCTTTGTCGGTATTACTGCTTCATGTCTCTATAAAGTTTTCTTAGCTGTTAATGTCATATCTCACTAAGATGTAAATTGGAAATGTTTAGGTACATGCCTTTACTGTAGCAATTGTTGTTAGCAGAGGAAGTACCGTACAATTCACTAGTCTTTCTTTCAATGTTGATTTGATTTCTTCTCACGGATCTGAAACAGATAACAAAAAACTTCATTAACGGCTAGACATGACCATACCCATTTGTAAAAGTGTCCCATGGTAAAATACAGTACCCTTGCTGTAAACTCGAGGTTATTATATCTTTAACCAGTGTTTCCTCAGTTTCCAATGCTGACTGCCAATTTTCTACGAGCCAATAGAAAGAACAAACTACTCCAGTTTATACGTTTTACCCCTTCTATAGATTACACTTAATCTCATTATGATTTACTTAACATTTTGTTATATCTCAACATTTTGTTCAAGTATTCGTTGAATATGAATTCATTTGCTTTGCTTTTTATGTATTCTCGTTCAATCTAAAGTTTATTAGATTATTCATTTAATAAACTTTATACTTCGCACCAGTTTCAACTTCAACTTATATTTTCGTTTATTCTCTTTCTTTTTATATAGAGTTCTCATTAAAATGGATAACAATATTATTCAGCATTATGCTCATGAAACGACGTTCATCATTGAAAAATGCCGGACAGCAGACGATAAAGGATATGAAATTATACTCACAGAAATTGATCCGTGAAACATGCTTGCGATTATCTCTCCGTCCTTCATTACATTCCAAATAGATTTTTTTAATATGTAAGAAAATAGAGAGGAAAGAAAAATATAAGAAAAACAGAAACAGAGAAAAATTAAGAACATCACTTTTATTTGTTTCTCTGATGCTCTTTTAGTTTGAAGTAATTCTCTTATCAGTGTCTTTTCTTATCATATTTTCTTTGTTGCTCTGTCGAACCCACCAATTACTTAGATGTAACGAGTTTTTAAAAAAAACGCATCAATTCATCGCCACCAATAATAATAGGAAGAAGAAGAAGAAGAAGAAGAAGAAGAAGAAGAAGAAGAAGAAGAAGAAGAAGAAGAAGAAGAAGAAGAAGAAGAAGAAGAAGAAGAAGAAGAAGAAGAAGAAGAAGAAGAAGAAGAAGAAGAAGAAGAAGAAGAAGAAGACCTTAAATGACATCAGTAATAGGGATTATACATAATACTAATGATAAATAGTGCATTATGTACAATGACAGGAACACAACCATAAGCACTATAACAGGGCTCAGCATTACTCAGCATTCGAAATTCACAACTTAACATTAAAAAAAACTCAGCAAATATTCTACAAACAACTTACACAACACACAAATAAACATAGTGCGATGAAAACCAACAAAAGACCATAATACAAACAATAATCCTGCAACAAACTACAATTCAAAAAATAAAATAAAACATTGCTGTGTATACAAGAGAAATACAGTAGTGAACTCTGGTGTCAAATTAAAGATATTGACTGAAAAAACAGAGGCAAAAAAATAATTTCAAATGATAATGTTAATAAAAAAAAATATTGCTGATAATAAAGACTGAATCAGAACTGAACAGTAACTAAACATTACTGAAAAAAATGTCGAATACCGAAGAGACATGAAAGATAAAAATCGGATTGAATCAATACAAAAAAAGAAAAGATGAATGTCTCGGAAAAAATTACGAGAAACAACAGTAGAAAGTCGAAAATCGACTGTGATTATCGAACTGCTAAATATTACTGTAGTAAAAACATTTAGTGATTTGAAATGATTTTTATTTGCAACATGTTACTTTTTTTTTTTCTTTTCTGTAAATGAAACAATATGGCTTCAGGAAATACACAGGCTTTCTTTATCATCTGTGTTATTGCAACACGTTCTAAACACCATGCTTATCAGGAACTCTGTACCCTGGTAACAACAAAAAAAAACAATTATGTCATCTTTGAATATATATATATATATATATATATATATATATATATATATATATATATATATATATATATATATATATATATATATACATACACATATAAACATATCCGTATAAACATATATATATATATATATATATTTACGTGTATATATATATGCACATATATATATATATATATATATGTGTGTGTGCATATATATACATATATATATATATATATATATATATATATATATATATATATATATATATATATACATACATTCATATATATATATATATATATATATATATATATATATATATATATATATATATATATATATATATATATGTACATGCATATATATTTACATACATATATACATATCTACATAAATATATGTGTGTGTTTGTGCGTGCGTGTGTGTGTGTATGTGTGCGCGTGCGGATGCGTGCGTGTGTGTGTGTGTGTGTGTGTAGCTTGGAAGGCTCGTCGGAGTAAGAACTAGGACCAAGAACACCCTCCTACCGCATCTTCATATATATACAATTATTGTATATTTGTTTTAATTTTGTGTTTTTTAAGCATTAAATGGTAACAGTGGAACCATTTTAATAACTAAAAATCCCTCCGGTCAAATCCTGGCTACATTTATGTATAAATGTTTCTCTATGCGTGCGTGTATATATATATATATATATATATATATATATATATATATATATATATATATATATATATAAATGTTGTACAAGTATATATATATATATATATATATTTATATATATATATATACACATATATATATATACACATATATATATATACATGTAGTTGTAGGTATGTATATGTATATATATATTTACTACATATATATATATGTGTGTGAATATATACATTTACTAAATATATATATATATATATATATATATATATATGTGCATGTATATGCATGTGATTATATTTCATATATTTATATTATATATATGCATGTATATATATATGTATATACAATTATGCCGGATTCCCTGCCCTGTATATATATATATGTATATACATATATATGTATATATATATTATATGTATATTAATACATTTTTATATATATAATTCATATATATGCATGTGTAATTTTATATATAATTATGTATATATATATATATATATATATATATATATATGTATGTATATATATATATATATATATATATACATACATACATACATATATACATACATATATATGTGTATATATATATATATATATATATATATATATATATATATATATATATATACATATATATACTTACTTGGAAAAGGATGTGTGGCGTTCGATCATATAATAATATAAACAATATATAAATATATGCATATACATACATATATGCACATACATATATACATATATATATATATATATATATATATATATATATATATATATATATATATATATATATATATATATATATATATATATATATATATATATATATATATATATATATACATACATACACATATGGGTACAGGACATAAAAAAACGTAGACACAATCAGAAACTAAAACATAAAAAACAAAAACATAGAAAACGATCTATTTTTCGAACAACGAAAAAAAAACACAGAGAAACGAGACAGGCAACATAAAGAACATTCCTTTCATCAGGTGCTTACCTTCGAAACGCGGAGTAGATAAAACAGAGGACAACTGATGAAGGGAATGTTCTTTATGTTACCTGTCTCATTTCTCTGTTTTTCTTTTTTGTTGTTCAAAAAAACGCTCGTTTTCTATGTTTTAGTTTCTCATTGTGTCTACGTTTTTTTTATGTCCTGTACCCATATATGCCTCTATATATATACATTCATACATATATATATATATATATATATATATATATATATATATATATATATATATATATATATATATATATATATATATATATATATATATATATATATATGTAGGTATGTACATATATGTATGTATATATGCATATATTTATATATTATTTATATTATACATATATATATATATATATATAAATATGTGTGTACATTCCATTTTTTCAAACTTTCATTCCCGTCATTTCTTTCCTACTTTTTTGTTTCGTTTTTATATATATATTTTAATTGTAGTTCATAGACAGAATTATAAATAAAGAAAACAACTAATTATATGAATACAGTATGTCTCCGAAGTATGTCTCTGTGCATCACACAACTCTCAGTCTAACAAACCTCCCAAAATTTAACCGATAATTGAAAAACTCTCCATCTTCTTTATCTCTGCAGGAATGCATTCAGGTCTTTGGAAACTTGCTACGTGTCCCCACCCCCATTCCCAAGAAAACAGCCCTCTGTCACAGGCAACTTTCGTCTTATTGCATTCACTTCCAATATCCCACAGGTAATGGTGACAGACACAATGATATTCTCCACCCACTCTCATTTTTGCTATCACTCTCCATCTCTCTCTCTCCCTCTCTCTCTCTCTCTCTCCGCAACACCAATTCTTACACTGATCATACTATTCTTCATGCTTCCCAAATTTTTTCTACCATACCTCAGCATGCGAAATCTGCTCTCATTCCATGAACAAAAATATTCCAATGTAAACTCTAATGGGGACGTGCCGAGCTTGTCTCCTTCAGCAACAAAGAATTGATGATAATAATAATAATAATAATAATAATAATAATAATAATAATAATAATAATAATAATAATAATAATAATAATAATAATAATAATAATAATAATAATAATGACAAGAAGAAGAAGAATGATGATGATGATAACAATAATAATAATATATAATAATGATAATAATAATAATATATATATATATATATATATATATATATATATATATATATATATATATATATATATATATATATATATATATATATATATATATATATATATATATATATTAATAATAATAATAAGTCAACCACTTGTTATTCATGGATGACCTCAAATTTTGTGGTAAAGATGAATCCAAAGTCAGTTCCCTCGTTGATATAGTGTATACTTTCAGTGCTGATATCGGAATGCAGTTCGGACTGAAACAGTATGGTGTGTTAGACTTGAAGAGAAGTAAAATCAAATGTATGAACGGGTTAGCGATACCATCGGGGGAGGTTATAAAGCAGGTAGAAGAGACGAGCTATAATTACTTGGGAATATTGGAAATGGATAAATTGATGGAGAAAGAAATGACAGAAAAATTTAAGGTGGAATGCTTGCGTAGACTGATACTGATCCTTAAGTCGAAATTAAACGAACGGAATAAGATTGAAGCTATCAACACCTGGGCCTGTTTCACTCCTTACATATGGAGCAGGGATAATCGCATGGACAGTAGACGAACTAAACAGTGTAGACTAGAAGACAAGAAAGTTGCTGACTAGATATGGGATACTCCACCCCAAAAGTGATACAGACAGACTGTATGTACCAAGAAAATGAGGGGGAAGAAGACTAATTGGATGCGAACACAGCATTAGAGCAGAAGAAGACAACGTAGCATCGTATGTAAAAAATGCGACAAAACCGCGATTATTTGAAGAATGTCAGGCCTGTGTAGAATGGAATATTGTAAAGATAAAGCATTGTGCAAGTACTTGAGAATGAATGAAACTAAAAATAGGCGGATAAAGAAAAGAATGCATGGACAATTTCCTAGGGATGCTGAAGATAAGACAGACAGAGAAAAAAAATGGCTATGGATGACTAAAAGTGATTTAAAACCACGCTGCTCTAATCTGTGCTGCCCAAGTGCAAGCTTTAAGAACGAATTACATCAAATACAGAATAGACAACACATCAGAAAGTGGTAAGCACAGAATTTGTGGACAAAATCGGGAAACCGTATGGCATATTACCAGCCAATGTACGCCACTAGCCCAGAAAGAATATAAAATACGTCATGACAATATAGCAACGATTGTCCATTGGACACTTTGCAACAAATATGGACTTAACAAAGCAAAAAAGTGGTACGAGCATAAACCCGAAGGCATCATAGAAAATGATGATGCAAAATCCTATGGGATTTTATGATACAGTGTGACCATGAGATAGAGAATAGGAAACCAGACATAGTGTTAATTGAGAAAGGAAGCAAATGATGCTGGATGACAACAAGGTATGTGATATAGAAGAAAGAAAATTCGATATATATAACAGTTTAGCTTAGGAGGTTAAGAAGTTGTGGTCGCTGAAAAAGATGGTAATAGTACCAATAATTGTCGGAGCCCTGGAAAGGGTGAGAAAAAATCTTGAGAAGTACATGGAACAAATAGTGGGGTGCAAAAGGGTGGAGAACTTGCAGAAAACAGCACTGCTCGGAACCGCTCAAACACTCCGGATGGTGCTCGAAAAATAAGAGGTGTTACCTTAGTTCACTGGTAGTGAACAGCTGACACCGTAGTACATCTCCAGCGTTAGAAGCTGTGCAAAGACAATAAAATAATAATAATAATAATAATAATAATAATAATAATAATAATAAAAACTAACAAAATCATCTGGGATTTCCCAATCCAAAAAGATCAGGTGCTAGAGCATAACAGAACGGACCTAGTGGTGGTCGACAGGGTGCACTACATGTGCTATATAGTTGACGCCTTTTTGACCCACGAATAGTTAAGAAGGAAGACGAAAAATAGATAAATACAACTCTCTTAAGTACGAAATAGCCCGGCTATGGAAAATGAAGAAGGTGAAGATAGTGTCAATTATTGTTGAGTCCTTGGGAACAATATCAGAAAGCATCAAGAGGAATATCAAAGATATTGGAATAGAGTGCCCAGTAGAACTGTTACAAAAGTTCTGCCTCCTTGGCACGGCCAGAATAATCAGGAAAGTATTAGATAGCTAAAAAGAACGGATAGCATGGTACTGTAGACTGCAAATCTCTAGAAGTTCCAACAAAACCTGTGATAATAATAATAATAATAATAATAATAATAATAATAATAATAATAATAATAATAATAATAATAATAATAATAATAATAATAGACAAATACATAACAAAAACACCAGGACTTACAAATATATATAACATACAGAAAATTGCACTACTGGGTACTGCACACATTCTACACAAAACACTTTCAATACAGTAAACATAAGAGCACCACAGCAAACCACAGCACATACCCAAGGCGCACAGAGCTGCGCTCGGTAGTGAAGTGAAAGCACGTTATAAAAATAAAACTACTGAATAATAACAATAATAATAATAATAAAAATAATAATAATAATAATGAAAAGAAATATAACAAGTAACTGTAGAATATGTGGAGATCGACAAGAAACAATAAATCATATTATCTCTGGCTGCCCAGTCCTGGCTAAGAAGGAATATATTCACAGACACGACAGAGCTGGGACCTATATACACTGGAAGCTATGCCAACATTATGGAATAACAACAGAAAAAAGATGGTATAAACACACGCCAGAAAAGGTCACAGAAAACGAGAAAGCAACCATACTCTGGGATATGCCAATACACACAGATAGAGAAATTAAGGCAAATAGACCAGATATAGTTGTCAAAGATCATGAAGAAAAAAAATGCTTTCTAATTGATGTATCAATACCAGCAGATGACAACGTTTCTCTAAAAGAAATGGAAAAACTTTAAAAATACAAAGACCTGGAAATAGAGATAACTCGAATGTGGAATCTAAAAACAGAAACAATTCCTATCATAGTAGGTGCCTTAGGTATAATAAAAAATATTCAGACAAATACATAACAAAAATAGCAGGACTTACAAATATATATAACATACAGAAAATTGCACTACTGGGTACTACACACATTCTACGCACAACACTTTCAATACAGTAAACATAAGAGCACCACAGCAAACCACAGCACATACCCAAGGCGCACAGAGCTGCGCTCGGTAGTGAAGTGAAAGCACGTTATAAAAATAAAACTACTGAATAATAATAATAATAATAATAATAATAATAATAATAATAATAATAATAATAATAATAATAATAATAATAATAATAATAATAATAAAGGAAGGGTGTGTGAAGTTTGATCAGTTGCCAGGAGATTGTATCGAAGCAGAGGAAAACAGCTTAGGTTGGTATGTAAAAAAAGTACCGTGGAACCATTGTTGAGACATGTGGAGAAGGCGGATGTCATTAAAATTGATAATTGTTTTAAGAAAGAACGAATTAAAAGGAAAAGAACACAAAAAAGAAAAACACATTGAAAAAAATGTACGGTCAGTTTGCAAGAGATGTGAACGCCAAGACATATACAGAAAACCGGTGGTTATGGATGAGGAGGAGTGATCTGAAGATAGAGACAGAAACACTTATATGCACAGCTCAAGAACAAGCGTTAAGGACCAACTATATGAAATGCAGAATGAAAAAACACAGAATGTGTGGTGAGAGGGATGAAACGGTATGGCACATCGTTAGCGAATGCCCAAAACGGACACAACGCGATTACAAAAGACGCCATGACAATGTGGCAGGACTGATCCATTGGGAGCTCTGTGGAAATCACAGCCTACAAAAAGCAAAGACATGGTATAAACAAAAGGAGTCACCGAAAATGAAGATAGCAAAATCCTGTGGGATGCAATGATTCAGTGCGATGAACAGACATCGGAAACCAAACATTATTGTTGTGAGTAAAAAAGAAAGAACTTACATGATAATCGACATAGCATGTCCCGGTGGCAACAGGATCAATTAGAAAGAAGGAGAAAATCAGAACAACTGCGATGATTTGAAGTGGGAAATACGAAGGTTGTGGTCTATGAAGAGAGTAGACGTAATACCAATAGAGAGCAGACGTGATACTTGGAAGTATCAGTACTCAACTTTGGAAGTATCAGTACTCAACTTTGGAAGTATCAGTACTCAACTTTGGAAGTATCAGCACTCAACTACTAACATGGCTCAAAAAGATTGGCACAAATGTAAAGATAGAACACCTACAAAAATCAGCATTGCTTGGAACTGGAAGAATTCTTCACAGGATTCTTGAAGTATGACCAGTAACAATGTGTCACCTTAATCTGCTGGCTGTAGACAGCTGACACTTTCCATCATAACCAGTAAAATAAGCTGAGAGTTTTCATCAAATAATAATAATAGTAATAATAATAATAATAATAATAATAATAATAATAATAATAATAATAATGACGATGATGATGATGATGATAATGATGATAATAATAATAATAATAATAATAATAATAATAATAATAATAATAATAATAATAATAATAATAATAATAATAATAATAATAATTTTTTGTAGAAAACATAAATACTGTACAAATACAGCATTACAGAAAAAGACTTACCTGAGGCAAAAGAAAAACCAAAGCAAGACATCCTTGCCAAAGCACAAAGGATCCGCCGGTATGAGAAACGCCAACGTTTCTTTGAACAAAACAAACAGTTCAAATCCAACCCCAAAAAGCTCTACCAAGGACTGGGTAGAAATAAAATAGACATTACTGCAGCACCAACAGCAGAAGAACTGGAAGAATTCTGGAAACAAATATGGTCGGTGAAGCAACAACCCCAGAAAAGGACCATTAAAACAACGAACTTAGCACCTGAGCAACTCTGGGCCCCTATAACAACTGAAGAGGTCACCCAGACACTGCAAAGACTAAGCAACTGGAAGGCACCTGGACACGACAAGATCCCCAACTTCTGGCTGAAACACCTGACGGGAGTGCATAAAAGGCTGGCAGAAAACTTTAACAACATACTAGCAGAGCCAGAGACAATGCCTGAATGGCTCACGAAAGGGAAAACCATCTTAATCCCCAAATCCACGGAAACGGGGAAACCACAAAACTATAGACCTATAACCTGTCTCCCTACGATCTACAAAGCCTTTACTGCAATAATATCGCAGAGATTGAGTAAGCACCTGGAAAATAACAACCTGTTTCCAGAAGAGCAGAAGGGATGCTGCAAGGGCTCATACGGCTGTAAAGATCAATTATTGATCAATAAAGCCATAACTGAAGACAGCCGCAGAAAGAAGAAAGGCCTTAGTATGGCTTGGGTGGACTACCAAAAGGCTTTCGACAGTGTTCCCCACACATGGATTCTGGAAACACTAGCCATAAACAAGGTGGCACCAGTTATTATAAAATACATAAGGCACTCAATGAACAAATGGCAGACAGTGCTACAGCTCCAAACAAAAGAGAGACTTGTGAAAACGAAAGCCATCCCCATTAGAAGAGGAATATTCCAGGGAGACACGCTCTCTCCACTCCTGTTCTACCTGGCACTCACACCTTTAACTGAATTGCTAAATAGAACTGGATGCGGTTACAAATGCTACGGGAAAACAGTCAGCCACCTTTTATATATGGATGACCTAAAATTATATGCTAAAAATGACAAAGAGCTAGAAACACTACTACAGACAGTACACGGCTTTACCAAGGAAATAGATATGAAATTCGGATTAGAAAAATGTGCCAAAGCAACCCTGAAAAGAGGAAAATTAGTTAAAAGTAGCAATATAACACTAGATAAAGCCAATGAAATAAGAGAACTAGACGAAAGCCAACCATACAAACATTTAGGAGTCGATGAACTAGATAGGATGCAACATACACAAATGAAAGAAAAAATAAAGAAAGAGTACTATAGACGAGTTAGATCAATACTAAAAACAGAGCTCAATGCTAAAAACAAGATAATGGGTATCAACACTTTAGCTGTCCCAGTTATAAGCTACAGCTACAATATCCTTAACTGGACACTAAACGAACTATCTAAAATAGACAAGAAAACAAGAAAAATAATGACAGGATATAGGATGCACCACCCAAAATCTGACATAGAAAGGCTATATATACAATGCACAGAAGGTGGCAGGGGTCTTATACAGCTGGAAAACTATTATAAAATAACCACCATAGGCCTGCAAAAATACCTATTCCAGAAGCAAGGAAAACTAATACAAATAGCCACAAAACACGAGCAAAACAAAAAACTGTTTTCAGTATTTAAGGAAGCTGACAAATACAAACAAGAAATCAATCTACCTATCAAATACGAAGAAGAAGAAGAAGAAGAAGAAGAAGAAGAAGAAGAAGAAGAAGAAGAAGAAGAAGAAGAAGAAGAAGAAGAAGAAGAAGAAGAAGAAGAAGAAGAAGAAGAAGAAGAAGAAGAAGAAGAAACAAAAGCTATAAAACAAATGAAATCCAAACTAAAACTAGAACAGCAACGGACCATGATAAAACGATGGCAAGAAAAGCCCCTACATGGTAAATACTGGGCTAAACTAAATGCAAAAGAAATAGACAGAGAAAAATCCCAGCAATGGTTGAGAAGCTCAGGACTCAAAGCAGAGACTGAAGGATTTTTAATTGCTGCACAAGACCAAAGCCTCCCCACCAGAAATTACCAAAAACATATAATGAAAAGAAACATAACAAGTAACTGTAGAATATGTGGGGATGGACAAGAAATAATAAATCATATTATCTCTGGCTGCCCAGTCCTGACTAAGAAGGAATATATTCACAGACACGACAGAGCTGGGACCTATATACACTGGAAGCTATGCCAACACTATGGAATAACAACAGGAAAAAGATGGTATAAACACACGCCAGAGAAGGTCACAGAAAACGAGAAAGCAACCATACTCTGGGATATGCCAATACACACAGATAGAGAAATTAAGGCAAATAGACCAGATATAGTTGTCAAAGATCATGAAGAAAAAAATGCTTTCTAATTGATGTATCAATACCAGCAGATGACAACGTTTCTCTAAAAGAAATGGAAAAACTTTAAAAATACAAAGACCTGGAAATAGAGGTAACTCGAATGTGGAATCTAAAAACAGAAACAATTCCTATCGTAGTAGGTGCCTTAAGTATAATAAAAAAATATTCAGACAAATACATAACAAAGACACCAGGACTTACAAATATATATAACATACAGAAAATTGCACTACTGGGCACTGCACACATCCTACGCAAAACACTTTCAATACAGTAAACATAAGAGCACCACAGCAAACCACAGCACATACCCAAGGCGCACAGAGCTGCGCTCGGTAGTGAAGTGAAAGCATGTTATAAAAATAAAACTACTGAACAATAATAATAATAATAGCTCCGGACTAAATTACAACATGGACGTACACTAAGAAGCTCTCTCCACAAAACAAATTTAATCCAATAACATTGGTGCAATGGAAGGAAAACTTCGCGATACAATTGTGAGGAAAGTTCTGTTAAAGTAAAGGAACTAAAAAATCAGAAAGATTTTTGTTAAATACAGTATAATTTTTTCTGAAATGTGCGATATTTCAATGTGACATACGCAAGACGTTGAAACTAGCAACAGGAACCCTGGAAAAAAAACACACCAAACACACCGATTACACAGTAAGTACCAGAATGGAGTTCGGACTGAAAAAGTGTAGTGTGTTAGTCTTGAAGAGAGGCAAAATCAAATGTATCGACGGGCTAGCGATACCGTCAGGGAAGGTTATGAAGCAGGTAGAAGAGATGGGCTATAAGTACTTGGAGATTTTGGAAATGGATAAATTGATGGAGAAAGAAATGATAGAAAAATTTAAGGTAGAGTACTTGCGCAGACTGATACACTGATCCTTAAGTCGAAATTAAACGGACGGAATAAGATCGAAGCTATCAATACCTGGGCGGTTTCACTCCTTAGATATGGAGCAGGGGTAATCGTATGGACAGTAGAGGAACTAAACAGCTTAGACAGAAAGACGAGGAAGCTGGTAACTAGATATGGGTCACTCCACCCTAAAATTGACACAGACAGATTGTATGCACCAAGAAAAAGAGAGGGAAGAGGACTTATTGGATGCGAACAACATAGCATGTTATTTTTCACTTTTGACATGTAATACCGAATCAGTGCCAATGTTGTATTGTTTTAATCAAAATGAAAAAAAATACATATTGACACTCTCAGGATCTGATACTATTACCAGGTAAAATTCAATTTGATTTGGTTGAGCCGTTTGAGAATGCATTGGGAACAAACAGACAGGCAGACAAACAAAGAATTTCATATATATATAGATGATCATTTATACCGTTCGTGACTTAGCGTTGTAAATGAAAGGAAGTCGTTTCATCTGGGAGAATATAAGTTAGTCCACACTTTCAAATCGTCGCGAGTTTACATTTATTCCAGAACATTCGACTGTTATAACCTTGATTTCTCACCTCAGTACA
>NC_142930.1:34112169-34137169 GCF_046866305.1 Octopus bimaculoides | reverse complement strand
AAGTATATTGTTAAGACGCGGATCGAAAAATATGCAGATGTAAATGTTTGCTTAATGTAATAGAGAGTACAATGGCACTAATGTGAATGCGTAAAGTTCCATGAACATATAAAAGACAAACACACATAAAAAGCAGATTAAGAAACGAATACTGAAGCCAAATCATACATACACACACACACAATCATACACACAAACACATAAATATAAATATGTACCCAACAAAAATATATTGAGTGATTCTTCAGTTTAATGTTAATACTTATAAATATTTCATGCGTACGTTTCAGATAAAGACGCAATATATAAAAATGGAATTTCATCTTTTACGCAAAATATTCTTCAGTTAAAACATATGAAGATTTTGCATAGGAGATAAAATTCCGTTTTTATCTATAGCACAATTATCTGAAACGTACATATTAAATGCATTCAAAGTCTCATTACTTTGTTTGACTTCATTTTTTATGAATTATATGATTCTATATCCATACAAACTAGTCTGTCCTAAATCCATTCACACGGATACTATAACAAGGATTTAGAGAAATAATTTATATGCTCGGGTTAAATTTGACGGTTTTCATAGAAGGAAATGAAAGCACCACATCAAATTCAAAAATAAAAGGGTTTTTTTTTTTAATATTGGTTTGTCTGATACAGGAGATAACAGTTTATTCATATTAGCCACCCTCAGCTTATACCACAGACTCAAACACGGCTTCGGAACTTGACGCGTGTTTTTT
Source organism: Octopus bimaculoides (assembly GCF_046866305.1). NCBI lineage: Eukaryota > Metazoa > Mollusca > Cephalopoda > Octopoda > Octopodidae > Octopus > Octopus bimaculoides. Next base: position 34,136,423 of record NC_142930.1, on the reverse strand, counting down.
TTACTATATCCCTGAGACGAGCTTCGAACGCTTCCTTCATCTTGGTCACCAGCTCGGCTTTAGTGTTGCAGGCAAAGTAGTTAGTGTCTTTCTTAATCACACCCTACACAGAGTAGTAACTCATCCGATTACAATCGAGGATATCAAGAAGCCAAAAGTTGGCATCTGATAAAGTCGTAGAAATCTTTCGACAACCACTTCTGATTCTTCCCGGAGGTATAGCAAAGAAAAGAATCCTGCTGCCACACATGGCCTCCCAGTAGCAAACCTTTCCAGCCAGGGATTGACGACAGTCTCCATCAGCTTCACATAGCAGTCTGAATTTAGCCTAAGGCCCTATTCAGAGAGGTGAAAGGTGAACTCCGGCGTGCGGACACTGTTTGAACGCCTGCTGTGTCCCTTCTAGCTAGCCACTGCTTCGTAGTCTTCGTTGCAGCTGTTCATATCACGTCTTGCCGCCTTCACAGTGTTCACAGAGCATTGAGCAGCAGTCATAATGTCGGTATTTTGATATCCGGCTCGAATAACTCTTTTCCAATATCCAGATGGCTTCTAATCCTCCATGTGAGCTAACGAGCTACAATTTTAATCATTTCTTCAACGCTGTTGACTGTTCACCAGTACCTGAAGCTGTTCCTGAAAAGGTGAGACAAAAAGTTGTAAAATTTATACCCAAACACACTGTAGATAGATAGATAGATAGTTAGATAGATAGATAGATAGATAGATAGATAGATAGATAGATAGATAGATAGATAGATAGATAGATAGATAGATAGATGTGCACACACAACAGGCTAATGTACTGTTAGTCTACAAAAAATCTATTCACAAAGCAGAAGCCAAGACGAGGTTTAGAGTTTATGTGCACTTGCCCAGTGTGCCGCGCAGCAGGATGGAAACTGAAACCACCTGATTACGAAGGGAAATTCATAACTATATGAGATATTCTTCTTTATATTTTTCCTAATTTCCCATTCTACCTGTCATACTACTCCACACCAAAAAACAAAAGCACAAGTAAACTTCCCCAGATCAAACAGTTTTCTCTTTAAAGGATAAAAACTTTTAAATGCTTTGCCCAAGATTTCAGTGGTCGAGTAAACCAATGACAAAACGTATAACTTGCATGACTATGCTATCTTACTTCTCCAGGATACAGTCCACCCACGACCACGTTATTTTTGTATTTGTTTGTTTTTGTCTTTGATATTTTGTGTAATTTTGAGGGTAAAATTTTGAGGGATCTCAGCAGTATTTCTAGCATAGTACGCGACGTGTAGGTGCTCCGTCGTTGGCTCGTGAGACTGAATGAGTATCGACGGTGCCTCCATTAAGCAATGTACAAGTTTTTGTTTATTTTATGCTGTGTTAAAGCGTAATAGTAAATCGTCGCAATATATTTAACAAGCTGGTAATAGAAAAGAGAGTCTATTCAAAAAAATATGTAAAAATATTTTTAAAAAAGACGAAGAAAAGAAAGAATATCTACTGACCTAAATTCTTATATTCTTAGCAAGCAAGGGCTATTGCTATACACTTGCAATACGACACGCCTCAGAACACAAGCTCGCACGCACACATCCACATAAATATATACATATATATACATATATATATATATATATATATATATATATATATATATATATATATATATATAGATATATATATATGCATACATATATATATATATATATATATATATATATATATATATATATATATATATACATATATATATACATATATATATATACATATATATATATATATATATATATATATATATATATCAATACACACACATATGCACACACATACACATGTACACACACATAAAATATATGAATATTGATTTATGTGTTAATATGGATGACATCTCTATATACAAGCACACACACATACACATACAGAGGTACATAGTTAGACAGACAGTCACATAGATTGATTTATGCAAATTGTTTTGTATGTTTCTGTGAATGCGTATATGTGTATGTGTGTATATATGTGTGTAAAGTATATGGGACGTATACTTTTAAAATGAGATGTGACTCTCATAATCCAGGTGACTGCCCTAAAAACAAAACACAAATATGCCTTGTATTTATCTAGACGAAGTTAACCTGGTGGAATCAATCGTGCAAAAAACGTCGATCGTTGTAGCATTTATATTCCGAATTGTACGCCAGTGAAGCTGTTGCTAATTATATAGTGCTGCCTCTGCTTATCGTTAAGATTTGTCTCTTGGCGTAGATGTGCTAAAAAGATTACGAATGTCTTGTCTGTGGGTACTTTAGCTCTCCACGAACTGTTCATCAAGAAGAAAATCAATCATTATTGGGCAAATATGACTCTGTTTTAGTATTGCGTTGCTTGTGAATAAACTTTGTGCAAAGAGTAACATTGTAGTTAGTATCTAAGGTAGGTAACTCCATCCAGAATTTCTTTTTAATAGTCGACATTATATAAGAATGAAATTAAGAAGCAAATTTTTAAAATGTATGCATTTTATCCCTTCCCGCTTATAAAATTGATGATTTCTCATAGTGACTGAAAAATAGTGAGCGCGTATTCCTGAAAACAAAATAATGCTCCCGAGTCAATGACTGAATCTCTACTTGATTGGTCTACCTACTAGAAATAACGGTCAAATCTTACTCAAATTACACTATTTCTTAAATAAAGAAGGTGTGGTTGTAGTTGAAAATCCTTTGATCATGGGTCAAAACAATAACAAGACATCGACATTTGTCAAACGAACAATAGAGCTGCTAAGTGCTCGCCTAACTTCTCTAAGAGTCGCAGCCAAATCTTCCTCAAACTGTGACGAAATGTCATTCAGAAAAAATTGACTAATGTAGTTCTAGATACACTATGCCTTAAAAATATGTTCTGGTCACAGTTGAGAACTTTAATCATAGGTCGACACGGTCCAGGTCGATCCTTTAAAATTGAACTTTATAAAAACTACTCTTTTACTCTTTTATTCGTTTCAGCAATGCGGCTGCAGTCATGCTGGAGCACCACTATGATTTTGTACATTTGCATAACAGTCTTATTTGGTTGATTTCTACAGAAAGGTACGATTTCATATCACCACTTCTGCATATGTTTTTCTCTTGGTTGTTGACCCATTTTGGCGTATGAGGGAGTTTGACACTGAGGACCTCATGCCGGACTCTTGGTTCGTCCGGTATCGTGGATAGAAGAATGTCCAGTTCCTTTTTAATGACATCTAAGTCCACGTTGTGTAGGTTCCTTAATTCTTTTGACAGGGTATTGACGAGGTGTGAGCCATTGAACCCCAAGCTACCTGGCCCTGACTTTGGATGGTATATAAATATTATTACTATATACAAAATATATACTTCTTTAACATGGAAATAGACTTTACTTTACGACATAAGTACACAAGTTAATAAAAAGCTTAGCAAATGGGAATATATTCTTATGATACGGTAGTTACAACTGGGAGAACGATTACACATTTGTACTGGGATACATTCACCTGATATTGCAAGAAGTATTAAGCAAAAAGATTCAGTAGAGAATTAAACTCAAACACGCTACAATGCATAATTTCTAAAGGAGGTTCGTTTCTTTCGGGTCATGCCCTAAAGAAACGCACTCAGTCACAGTCATAATCAAACCACACAAAAGAACACACACAAATCCACGTGTGTGTGTGTGTGTGTGTGTGTGTGTGTGTGTGTGTGTGTGTGTGTGTGTGTGTGTGCGTGTTTGTGTGTTTCTGTGTACATATGTATATATTAAAATATATAGGTGCAGGTGTATATATATATATATATATATATATATATATATAGAGAGAGAGAGAGAGAGAGAGAGAGAGAGGGGGGGAGAGAGAGAGAGAGAAAGAGAAAGAGAAAGAGAAAAAGAGAGAGAGAGAGAGAGAGAGAGTGGGGGAGAGAGATACCCAAAAGCCCTTTACAGATTTATTTACTTTGAATTGTTATTATCTCATTCATATATATATATATATATATATATATATACGTAGAATAGTCAAAAAATGTATACACACATTGAATGATTATGATGTGTGCATTAAAATATATTTATTCCAAAATTTAATAGAATTTACAAACAGAATTTAATTATTTTATGAAAACCTGTTTTCAAACGGATGACACGAAACAATGAAATCGCTTATACCAAGAAATATTTCGTTCGGTGTTGTTGCGCATTCTCGTTTAATGGTTACCCTCAGTTCGTCAACTGTTGCCGGTTTTGACCCGTAAACTTTATCTTTTAAGTATCCCCATAAAAGACTTTTGGTATAAGATCCAATGAACGCAGTGGGTATTGTACTAAACCTCTTCGTCTAATTGACTTGTTTGAAAAAATCTTATCAAAGTGGGTCCTTAAATTACTAAGGTAATGTGGAGGTGCCTGTCTTGCTGGAAATAAAACTCTACTCTTTAATGCTTAGCATGACAGTTTGTCGCACTGAATTCAAGAAAATGGGACCAGTCTCAATAGAGTCAAAAAAATAATAGTCCATTCAATACAGTATGGTCTGCATCATACTGTAACCCCTAGTATATTAATATGATGCTCTTTTGTGATATGCAGATTCTCAGGTACCTAGTAGGTGCAACGGTGGCGATTAAGTGAGTCATTTAATTTAAATGTAGACTTCGTCACTCCAAACAATCTATACTGGAAGGTGTGCATCTTGTACACATCTTGCCAAGTACTACTCGCAAAAGTCCACTCTTCAGTTCTGGTTATATGGGATGTATCATTCGGCTGATGCCTCAAATCAATTACTTGGTCTGTAACACTTCTATCATTATTTGTGTAGTGCAAAATACACAAAATTTAAATATGAATTAACTGCAAGTATTTGAATCTAAATACTGTAAGACGCTGTAAGAAAATGTTCAAGACAGAAAATAATAATAGAGGCGCTGACAGTATTCGAACCATATCTCAGCTCGTTGTCAGGACGGTATCTGTTCTGACTCTCTACGCCCTAAGTTCATATCAAGTTGAGTTCCACTTAGGGCTTCATCTCTTCGGGGTCGAAATATGAAGTACCATATACATCACACACACACACTCTCTCTCTCTCTCTCTCTCTCTCTCTCTCTCTCTCTCTCTCTCTCTCTCTCTCTCTCTCTCTCTCTCTCTCTCTCTCTTTTCTCATCACTCACTCTGACGAAATCGATGTTTAGAAAGAGCCAAGAAACGAGCATGCATACTGCGACCCCACTCATTCTTTGACCACCACTGTGTGCACTCGCTAAAAAAAAAAATTGGTTACCAAGCAATTAAACTCCAGACTAAAAACCAATTCAGCTTCTCAAATCATACACAAAACATATGTATGTGTGCTTGTGTTTGTGTGTGTGTGTGTGTGTGTGTGTGTGTGTGTGTGTGTGTGTGTGTGTGTGTGTGTGTGTGTGTGTGTGTGTGTGTGTGTGTGTGTGTGTGTGTGTGTGTGTGTGTGTGTTCAGAAAATCGGTCAATATAGCAATATATTTAGTTCTAGTCGCATCAGTGAACCTGTTGCATTTCAAGTTAGTGCATGTATTTCATCCTTTGGATTTCAACTCCTGACAAACTTGTAGGGGCTCCGTCGTGACATATGGCGTGTCATATATATCGTATAATATCAGAGAATGAATAAATTCTAAGGAAACCGTATTAGAATTAAATGTTGTCTTCGTCTACCAACATGCTTACAAAATCGAATACTTACATAAGTCTTCTGTGGATAAGAATCAACTAATTAACTCCCATCCTACAGAATACCTGCCCAACAAACAGGAACGCCATTATGTGTTTACTCATGTCGCTAGAAATGTCCCTTATATTATATCTTATTGTCGTTAAACAAGCAAAGGTACATTCCATAATTAGTCCAGATGTGCTATTCCTGAAAACAAAAAGACAAGATGATGAGGTTTGGAATACGTTTAATCATAAGTCTGCTCAATCAAAGCTAATCTGCAGCGAAATAAAGACTAGAAAAATGAAGATATGTTAGATAATTCTCGAAGTAGAAATTTCAATTTGCAACTTGTGACGCGGTGGATATACATTTACACGAAAACAGCTACATACACCTCTTTGTTATCAATACTATATGATGAAGAATTTTCCTATGAGATGTGTGTTGTGTGGAAGTTATAAGACTACTCTGGCGGGAGTAGTTTAGTTGCTGAATAGCAGGAACGCACATATTTAAGATATGCAAATTGTGTGTTCTGCTAATCGAAGAGTTGCTAATTGAAGTCCTGTTACAGTTGTTCAGTGTTCACGACTGGGAGACGCAATAAATCATACATCAAACGTAATAATTGTAGCTCACTGATGCAAGCTATTGTTGTTGGCACTCCGTCGCTTACGACGTCGAGGGTTCCAGTTGATCCGATCAACAGAACAGCCTGCTCGTGAAATTAACATGCAAGTGGCTGAGCACTCCACAGATACGTGTAGCCTTAACGTAGTTCTCGGGGATATTCAGCGTGATACAGTGTGACAAGGCTGACCCTTTGAATTACAGGCACAACAGAAACAGGAAGTAAGAGTGAGAGAAGGTTGTGGTGAAAGAGTACAGCAGGGTTCGCCACCATCCCCTGCCGGAGCCTCGTAGAGCTTTTAGGTGTTTTCGCTCAATAAACACTCACAACGCCCGGTCTGGGAATCGAAACCGCGATCCTATGACCGCGAGTCTGCTGCCCTAACCACTTGGCCATTGCACCTCCACGATGCAAGCCATAAAGCTGTATAGACTAACGAATAGTATAGTGTCTTTCAATACTGAGTTCAAATCATCCAGTGGATCTAGAGATGGTAATCTGGAACGATTGTAATGTTCCTATTTAAGAAACTTCCTTGTTTCATCATAGTATTACTTGGAATAGTTGATTCACACTTGTACTGAGACTTCTTAGACACAACTTCAATATTTCTTAAAGAAGGTGACATTGTCGATTCGTTCGATTCCAATACACGTCTTACGTGTCTTAATTTTATTGACTCATAATAGCAGACACACTAATGAAGGGTTGATATTTTATCTTAGAAAATATATGTTTTAACGATTTGACTAACTCCGACACTCCCTGTCTACATCATTATGTACACGGAAGAACGCTAGACATTGCGTGATACCGCCTGCATATTTACTGGCATGTATTTGAACAGAAAAATAAAGTGCAGAATGACTCATGAAACCACTTTAATAAGTTATGTTGCTTAAAAGGTTTGATTGTCAAAAGTTAATATTAACTGTATTAATTTATTCTGCTTATATCTTTTTATTTTATTACTTTATTTCACAAAAGAATTAAAGTTTTATTGTAAACAAACATCAAAATTAAGTCGTTATGATAATCTAATAGGAACTAGCCTGTTCATAACATACAGCAATGGAATGTTTTGTTTAAAAGCTATATATCAAATGCATCTAGCTAATCAAATTTTAAAATGCGATCCCAAGTTGTGACAGGTGCAACGAGGGGATTGGGGTGCAACCACCGGATAGTAGTAGTTAGGTAAACTTTATGTGAGATAACAGTATTTCATTTCCTCATAATGTCGGTTGGCAGAAGATGAATCTATCTCACTGCTACACTGCCCCCACAACCACTAATATTAACTGCACCAATTCACACAAAAGGGTAACTCAAGTGCTAGAAAGAGCTGTCATAGTTCCCTTAAATTACGGCCTATAGTTTTACTACATTGTATAATCTAGTATTGGATACATTATTTTTGGAAAAGAAGATGATCATTACCAGAATAGCTTTGACCATTGGTCTGCTCAATAAGAGCCGGCCTGGGGTTAAACAACAGCAATAGCAACAACACTCACTCGTAGAATTGGCATGGGTCACGTTTACCTGACTGATTGAAGTAACATATAGAATCTTATATCCTGATGGATGAGGTCTTAGAAACTGCTATACAGGAGTGGTTCTTCCGAAGTTGATTATGATGGAGTTTGCTGTGTCAACGAATTATCTACCTTGCATATCAGTGTTGTTCTCTAAGAATGCTCGAAAATATTGCCTCATCAAACAGACTGGGCCAGTTAAATCAGTCAGCACATATGCAGCTCTTCACTCGTCAATCAAAAATGCTGGCTCACCTTTCAGTTGTGTCTCTTCTCTGTCTCTTTAATCGACATGAAAAGTAATCACAGACTGTAACGCCCAGCATTTATAGAGAATGAAATAGTTTTTCGGTGTGTAATATTTATGAGTAATGATCTGATGGTATTGAGGGCGAGCCTAGCGTGCACTTAGATGATCGACGTTACTGTGCTGATAGCGAAGCAGGAATGTGAGCAGAGTCATAAGCGTAGGAGTTGAATTAATCGCTAATATACAGCGTGGCAGGGTGTAAAGAGACAGTCGACAGTAAGGTGTTCCTACGTCGATGGTTCGCCTACACCAGTAGTTCCCAGCGATTTATTTTTTACCTATGAACCCCTTTAATTTCTATTTTTCACAAGTGGATCCTCATAGCCATTCGATTTTTCAGAGATCCTATTATATTTTTATAATTAAGAATTTGGAATTGTATAAAAATAGAATATTTTGTGCATTGTTAGATTATAACCAGTTTATTGCACATAAATTTTTAGCAACAAAATCTTGTATGGACCCCTCAAGGGCCAGAAAGACCCCGGTTGAGAACCACTGGTCAACACAATGGGCAACCTAGCATAATATTTATAACCCAGGTGATTCATAAGCGGATTCTAAAGGCCGAAATTTTAATATCGGGGTTAATAGCTTTGCATTCCCTCAGGTTCTACATTTTTTATCCTTCTGCATGCACAGTGATGATCCCAAAACAAAGAATTACATCTTGACTATTTCTTCCCAGTTGTTGAGCAACAAAGTAAGTAAAACTACAAGGGGAGAGAGAGGGAGAGAGAGAGAGAGAGAGAGAGAGAGAGAGAGAGAGAGAGAGAGAGAGAGAGAGACAGAGAGAGAGAGACAGAGACAGACAGACAGACAAACAGACAGAGACAGGCAGACAGACAGAGACAGGCAGACAGACAGAGACAAACAGACAGACAGGCAGACAGACAAACGCTTTGGTAACATGAAAATTGTATGTTTAAAACTTTTGCTTTATAGTAACGAGATCCAACATTTTAACTCCTAAGTTATAGTCTCTGAAGTAAGCATGCCGAGTGGAATTTTAAAAGAGAGAATCCGAGTAGTTTAGACATTCATACTTTCCCCAGCACCAAAAACATCTAAAATGGAGTGAAGTAACTTCAATTGAAATGACATTATGATCCGGTCATAAGCTTGACTCAGTAAAAGTCTTACAATTCTTTGGATTCTTGCTTCTAACACAGTTTTTTATAATTCCACTTACATCAGAGAAAATATCTGAAGATCAGTTCTGGTATAAAGAAAGTGATTGAGTGGACGGCTGGTTAATCCGTCGCCCAGATTTTAACAGCACTATATGACCTTTGGATGCGGAGTCTACTCTGTTGCATGCGTTCTCCCACCAGTCGAAGATTCCTCTAACTAAACCATTAAAATCAAAAATAAACAAAAATTACAACACCAAAAGCCCCCAAAGCAAAACAGCCATGATGAATCGGTTCACCCATTTAAATTGAGAATGAAATATGGTAAGTTTATAAGTGAATAGATGTATCTCTGTAGAAATGTGGTGATAGGGCTAATGGTAGTGTAATCTAGCGCGTTATGCAACACAATGAAATCCTCAAAGCAATTGACTGACAACATTTGAAGAGCGGACTGCAGAACAAATTGAAAGCTGGATGTTTATATGTTGGCAGCAATTTACGGAAGTGAGCATTAATGGAAAGGCATAATACTGCATTAACTGAATGTGTCACCAATCCTAACACTTGTCTATTTTAATCACTCTTTTAACAGATTTTATTAAATATTTAATATGTATAAAATAAACATTAAGAACTTAACAACACAGCCTACTGGAGATAAAGCTATTATGAATTTTAATAGGACAAATGGCTTGATGCAATTGAAGAATCTTAAAACAGTGTTAGAGGCTGATAGATTTATTTTTAACGATTTACTCAGGGAAAGGAATTTACCCCTGAAACTGGATATTGAAATGGGTTGTACTCGGCTCGATCCTGAGTCTTTGTCTGTATGATTTAGTCTTCATTTGATGCTGTTGTGGTAAAGGTGGTGGAGAAGACCACGTCTAATGAGTCTTTGTTATGAGACTCTTAAAATCCTGAAGTGGTGATGGTAATGGTGGTGTTGAAGTAGCGATGATGGTGATAATGGTGGTGATGATGATGCTACTGATGATGGTAATGACGATGGTAAAAGTGTTGTAGGTGGTGATGGTGAAGGTATTGGTAGTGGTGGTCATGGTGATGCTAGTGGTGATGGTGGTGATGGTGGTATGATTGTGTAAGTGGTCAAACGGTGATGGAATTGGTAGTGGTGACAGGGAAATGGTGATGGTGGTGATGGTTGTTGTTGTTGTTGTTGGTGGTGGTGGTGGTGGTGGTGCTGGTGCTGGTGCTGGTGCTGGTGGTAATAACTATCGCAGTGGTGATGGTAGCAGTGTCTACAATATACTTCAATACGGTGAACATGCACATTTTGTTTGCCTACAAGTGTAAAATATGTAGCAAGACACGTCCATTGGCAGCTGACGGCCTCAAAGTAACTAAAATGGCGGCAATATATCAAACGTTTACTTTTGTATTCCATCATTTTTTTATTTTCTACTCAATTCTTTTCCTCTTTCCTTCTTTCTTTCTAACTTTCGCTTTCTCTCTCCTTTTCTCTTTCTCTCTCTCTCTCTCTCTCTCTCTCTCTCTCTCTCTCAGTATATTTGTATTTTGCCTATGTTTGTATGTATATGTCTGTGTGTGCATGTGAGAGTCTGTGTGTATGTGTGCATGTGTATCTGTGCGTACGGTATGTGTGCGTGTATGGCTCAAATTTCCACAACAAAAGCTTGAGAGCCTAAGACGAACAGAAAAAATAAGAAAAGACACCTATGGCAGACCGTGTGCGACACCAAACGGTTCTAATAGACGATCATTCATCGCCACTACTGAGCTGATGTCGCTCCTAAATCCCCGGTCAAAACTGTCAGCATGTAGCTATTCGATTCCGTCGAACGCCTTATCATGACCCAAAATATGCAAATTTTATTTAAGATTTTATGCAAATTAAAACCAGAATAAATTTATAGACTATATAGAAACGGTAATTAAAACAAGATAACACACCACATACTAGTGTGAACCCTCCTTTTACATTAGATCAGAGCATTTCCCGAAGTGGACAACTCCCGCTTCTGTTTCTCCCCATGGTCTACCTCTAAGTCATTCTGCAGGATCTTCCGAGGCTTTACTTTATTCTGAACACCCGTGTATTCCTCTCCATCTGGAGTGTCTTGGACAGCTTTATTTGGGTTCATTTTCGTTTTCGTTTCAGTGATATTTTTGTCGTTTGTTGTCAGCTGCGTTTTGCCATATATATTCAGTCTCCATTTGCTTTTCATCCTCACATGATGATGGAGTGGTGGACTTCTGAGGACCTATGGCTCATGAGGACCTATGGCTCATAAGGACCTATGGCTCATGAGGACCTATGGCTCCTGGCATCAAAGATGAGGCGAGATTTTGGTACATCCATGATATTCTGGCAAGAACACCTTCTGGACCTAGCTGTGGTTGTTTCTGGTTCAGCTGCTGTCCACTTCTCCGTCTCTTCCTCTTCCTTTCCAGAAACTCAGAGTACATATGTAACAGCTAGTCTTTCTGTCTTGCATGGCCAGTCGTATCATTTTTCTTACTGCACCCATGAAGAAGTACAGCTCCACGATGTCTCTATAGTATTCGGCTGTCATCTGGAGTTGCGTGACCATACACGTGACATCCGACAACATGTCGTTTTTGGTCATTTCAACGCTCACAACTGCTAATACTTCTGGTGACCCCTGTGTTCTGATATCCCATTTGTTGCGGCACAAGCCTGTAAACAGGTTTGAAGTCCATTAACTCAGCCTCCCCTTGTTCCCAGTTTAGAAGATCATACATAGAGTCAAATATACACTCCCTTGATCAATAGGACTTCTATCAACTGCTCATTTGGGGGCATACCGAAAACCCCTTCGCCTTTTGATAGTTAGAGGTATATCACGTTTTCCTAGCAAGCAGAAGATATTATGATATACTTTCTCCACTTTCTCTTTTTTTTTTGTTAAGTGTTGACCCATATTTAGAATTATTTTCTAGCGGGCAACAGACAAAATATTTGTTGCTTTTATAATCGTTTTCATTGTTAGCGGCCTTTTGTTAAAATTGTTTTTTTTTTGTGTGTGTGTGTGTGTGTGGAGTGAAAATGTCTGTATTTACTTGTTTAAGCATTTTCAAAATATAAATTCATGTTCATGTTAATAAAATGTTCCAAGATCTGTTCAAGAATTTGTGGTGGTTGCATAAACCAGACGAAGACTGCATGTTTTTACAAAAGTAAGCGAATATTTCCAAAATATAACAAAAATTATCTATGTCCTTATTTTTTTTTTCCAAGGTAAAAAGTGGGGAGAACATAACAACACTCCAAATCCCAGGCTACCCTATCTATCCAAATGGATCAAATACTTAACTTAGCCAGATTTGGTATTCATCTCCATATGATAACATTAGGTGAAGGTTGTCAAATGAAAATCAGTAAAAGAAAATCCTACATATTTATGCACTCTGGAACACTACGTCGAACGCCATCCTCTTCGCGAAGATTTCGGCCAAAATATCAAACACTACATCCAATAAAGTTAATGGCTGATCATTTTTGATGATATCCTTTTTTATGAGTTCGTCCTACGCAACTCCATCCCTTTTCAGCCAAAATGATGAGGAATGTTTCCACTCTGCTGACAGTTGTAAAAGACGTCAACCAAGAGATCGTAACAAGTATGGTAAGAGTACAACTTGTGTGACATTTCACCCAAACCAGACAAGATGTCACTTATTCGTTGTAAATGCATCTCAACAACATTGTGTGTGTGTGTGTGTGTGTGTGTGTGTGTGTGTGTGTGTGTGTGTGTGTGTGTGTGTGTGTGTGTGTGTGTGTGTCGGTGTGTGTGTGTGTGTGTGTCGGTGTGTGTGTGTGTGTGTCGGTGTGTGTGTTTACGACACTCCACTCTTTCTGCAGGAAGCCACAACAGGTCGCCCAAAGTAGGCACAAAAGTCTACCGTCTCCGGTCCGTCACTACTTCCAATCAAGAAGGCAAATTGCTGCTAGAAAAACTCTAACATCGACCTGGAGTTGAGCTGTGGTTTTGTTTCCATGTTGTGTGTTTTCGACTCGAGTCACTCAAGCAGCTTTTGTTTCCTCATTAAGAAGAATACGCTCCCTAATTTTGACAATTTCGTGTTGAAGATATGATTGGGTGTCACTAATCACCTGTTCTAATTTGCCGTCGAACGCCATATCTAATCTATTATTTTCTAGTTTTATTTCTTCACTATACCTCATCCATTTTATTTTCATGGCTATCTTTAGAGAGACATTCTACCGATTGTCGCCCCTGTCAACTCTTATTCTACTAGTTCGCTAATCCGGTCACTCTAGGATTTCTGCACCGGTAATGATACTTTTAGCTTCCAGTAACCGGAATTCTATTTATGTGTCCTATCTTTCTTCGCCGTGCAGATCATAAATTTTTGCGGAATTGTTACTGCTGCTCTTGTTCTTCTTGTTTTATTTATTTATGTTATTGCTGTAATTATTGTGGCTGTGTTTTCATTTTTCATTCGTCTTTCGCTTTTATGTTCAGTTTAGCGTTTTCGTTGCTGTTTGGTGGAAGGTTTAGTTGCTTTTGTTCTTCTTAGCGTTATGGTTGTTGGTTGTGATAGAATGTAGCTTGCTTACAGACTGTGTTTTTATATAGGGTTATTAGCTTTGGTCTATCTACGAACGTTATTCACCCTCTCTCTATATCAGTGGTTCTCAGCCGGGGTCCATATGGCCCTTAGGTGTCCATTTAAGATTTTATTGTTAAAATTTATGTGCAATAAATTGGTTGTACTTCTACAATACATAAAATACTTAATTCCTAATAATATTATTTGGAATATTTAATTCCTAATAATATTTAATTATAAAAATATAATAATTGTTTATAAGCCATTTAAAAACACACAAAAACCGTTAGATTCACTTCAACATTTAAATTTAATTTGTCAAAATATTTTCGTCGCTTTGAGACCGCGACCTGTTCACTGACAAGCAGCACGGAATTTTGTCAGGGAACAGGTCGCGGTCCCCAAAGCGACGAAAATATTTTGACAAATTAAATTTAAATGTTGAAGTGAATCTAACGGTTTTTGTGTGTTTTAAATGGCTTATAAACACCTTCCACGTTGCAATTGTTTTTGCTTCAGCACACGATCTCAGATCAGGTCACTTGCTATGCAAGTTCATCTCCGTAAAAATATAATAGGATTTTTTAAACATTGAATGACTATAGGGGTCTAGTAGAATAAAACAAAAATCAAAGGGGTCCATAGGTAAAACATGGTTAAGAACCACTACTCTATGTAGTATACCAATTTGCTGTTATTGTTGCTTTTTTTTTTATTAACCAACTTAATGGTGACAAACATAGGGTGGACCAGAAATACTTTTTTCTTACAATATCCCATCTACTGAGATATTCCTGTGTGGTGGAGCCTACAGTCACCGTGTTGTTGACTATCATACGATCTGTCATTTTATTTCGCTGTTATTTTAATACAGTTCCCCATGGTGTCATCAAATTTGTATATTTCCAGTAGCTTGAGAAACCAACCATGCAGGATCTAAACAAAAGCTTTATTATAGTTGATCCAGGCATATGACGGCTTCTTGTTTCATACCTTGGCATCACCCAATCAAATACCATCTTGTTAATAAAGACCTGGTCAATTGTCCCGTAGTAACTGGGCACACGCTCCAAAGAATTTTCCCTGTTTTATATAGATGTTCGCTAATCCTGCAGGATAGTGTTATGGAGAGTATTTTATAGATTACGAGAAGACAAAGAATGAGGTGATAGATAATCTGTTGTCCTATCGGTAAGGGGCTATCAACGAATTTGGGTTTGGATATAATTTAAGAGATAGCGTTGTCTGGCAGGGTAGTACGTCGAACGATAACCACTAAACAATTTTCGTATCAATATCCGGTCTCGTTAACTCCCAAACTTGCTTGTAGAAAACCTTGAATCAGAAATCGTAGTGTTTTGGGAAGATCGTTTTTCAATGCTGGCTGCGCACTGTTATAGCTTCGTTTATTTTTGTTATTTTCAGAAATGGATTTTTAAGTGGATTTCAGATGCTTTGTGTGTTTCTTTAGCGGATATTTTATCAACCGCGTGTTACTGATAGAATTTTTGCAGGCTGTTTTAAAGAGCATGGTTTTTTGAAAGTTCCCGGTGTCATTGCTGAGATAAAAAATTGTATAATTACAATAAATAAAATTAAATGTATGTGAGTGTGCATGTGTGTGTGTGTGTGTGTGTGTGTGTGTGTGTGTGTGTGTGTGTGTGTGTGTATGTGTGTGTGTGTGTGCGAAATTAACTGAAATGTAGGCGCAATCTTCGGATTACGAAGTACAGGAAATTGAAGTCCTTAACAGTTGCATATGTATGTATGTGCATATGTATGTATATATGTATGTACGTATGTATATATGTATGTATGAATGTATGCACGTGCGTACGTACGTATGTATGCATACACTCCAATACTTTAGAATGCATTCTCTCCCTTTCTCTCTCTCTCCCCTCTCTCTTTGTACTTTTGTACTACCCATACAACTTATATATATATATGTGTGTGTGTGTATATATATGTATATATATATATATATATATATATATATATATATATATATATATATATATATATATATATATAGTGTGTGTGTGTGTGTGTATATGTGTGATCGTGAATGCGCGCGCACATGCGACTGAGGGAAAGTGAGGGGGAAAGGGTGTATGTATGTATGTATGTATGTATGTATGTATGTGATCATGTGTTCCGTTGCAAAATCTAAAGAGCAACTCAGTGAGAGTGCCGGCGGCGAAGTGTCGTGTACAGCTCTAGAAAGCAAACGAAACTACAATATCACCACCGACATGACCATCTCCACGAAATTCTTATACACTACCAAAATATACAGCAATGCTTTGACATAGGTATACATTAGTGTGTGTCGTACAGCCATTGTAGCACTATTACATCAACAACTTTCAATGTACTTTCAAAGGTAACAGTGGAATCAGAATAGTCAGGTAATCCAGCAGACATGGTGGAAGGGGTACAGGACACAGTTACATGGATTGGCGGTAAACTAATAAAGAAAGCTACACAATTTCCTTTAATCTTTTACCTGCCTTGTTCACCCTAATGATCTTGTAAGGTGATTGGTGATGTGAATGGAGGAAGGGGAGCAGCGCTATTTCCTGTTACTTTTTTTTTTATCGTTTAATGTTTTTTTCCATGTTTTCTTCATGTTTTTCTTCTTCGTTGTTGTTATGAGCTGAGTTGTGGTGGTCTCGGGTGTAGTTTTTGATTTATTATTAATATTATTGTTGGAGTCGTTGTTTTATTATTATTATTATTATTATTATTATTATTATTATTATTGTTATTATTATTATTGTTATTATTATTTTGTTTACCCTCTCTTTTTCACAACGAAATCAGCCAGTATCACACCTGCCCCTTACTTCCGACTTTGAACTAGAGAGAGGGTGTAAAGATATCTGAATGGTGAAAGGGTGAACGCTAATGAATAAGACGGTTGGGGAGTCGGTTTGGAGTGGGAGGTATTTAGGACGAGAGGTGGAAATCGAAAAAATGTTGGGGTGCTTTTCAGTCAAGTCACTGTATTACAACAACGATAGCCGAAACATAAACACGTGTAGTGTTTATCTTTCAGAAGACAGCGACATTCTGTTCACACACATGCGTTGTCTTGGTTAAAACGTATACAAGTCAATCAACGACAAACATTTTATTGCTGATAGTACTTTTTGTCTCTGTTATTTTTACTGATTTTTTTCTTACTTGGGTGTCGTTATCATTATAGAAAACTCGCGTTAGAACCAACTCCCAGTGTAAAAGATTCCATAAATTAGATACGTGAAACACCTTAGTACAACTCCTTGTTCTCTGTACCTCGTCCTCCTTAATATTACATTTTTTTTTTCGGTATTTCGCCTGTCTTTACGTACTGAGTTCAAATTCCGCCAAGATCGACTTTGCCTTTCATCCTTTAAATACCAGTTGCGTACTGGGTCGTTCTAATCGACTGGCCCCCCTCCTCAAAAATTTCGGGCCTTGTGGCTAGAGTAGAAACGAATATTACATATTTTCCTCGGACGGTGAGCTGGCAGAACCGTTATCACGCCGGGAAAATGCTTAGCGGTATTCCGTCCATCTTTATGTTCTGAGTTCAATTCTGCCGAGGTCGATTTTTACCTTTCAGTCTTTCGAGTACTTGATAAAATAAGTAGCAGTTGGACACTGGGGTTGATGTAATCGACTTAACCCCTCCACCGAAACTGTTGGTCTTGTGTCAAAATTTTAAACCAATATTACATATAAACATTTATAGGAACAGATATGATGTAGAGATAGATATGTAACGAAAAGCTTTCTAGATTCTAAATAAAGATTCGAAACCGAATATACATTTTTCAAGTTCACTTCCTATTGTTCTTGGCTTTTGCACTTAGATATTTATAAGAATCACCAATCACACTTAGAACTTAACTAAGTTCTATTGTTTAAATTAACATTCTTGGGTTATAAACATTTTGAGAGAGATAAACCCATTGATTTCCATAGTTCTCTGACTTATACCCAGCTTTCCAACATAAATAAATACAGTAAACAAATTCGGTTCTTCTTTCTTTCTTTCGGCGCCGACGGAGGAACCGCCTTATGCAAGGAACTACACAAAGGGCCATATCAATTATTAATATCTTTCTCTCTCTCTCTCTCTCTCTCTCTCTCTCTCCTCTCTCTCTCTCTCTCTCTCTCTTTCTCTCTCTCTCTCTCTCTCTCTCTCTCTCTCCCTCTCTCTCTCTCTCTCTCTCTCTCTCTCTCTCTTTTATTTGCAACATATCATTAAAGACATGTCTCTACTTACTACAAGAATATTTTTCCCACCAGTAAACTAATATCAATTCCATGGCAATATTTCATTACCGGAAAGAATTTGGCTGTGTCTCCCATGGAAGCGTCGTCGTTGTGTGAGAGGTGGAGCCTTGGTCTTGTCATTCTGGTGGAGACCCGTTGCTGGGAGATATTACATCTTAAGAGATAAAAGAGTCAAAAAGAAAATGTCGTACTCAAAGCCACCAAATATGTATGTAACGTATCTAGGATTCTCTTTCGGGTATGATCACCTTTTGTACTCTTCCTTGTCGTATGGCTTCACGATGACAAACACATACACATGCTCACACTCATAACTACATGCACATACACAGATACATATATACCTACATACATACATACATACATACATACATACATATATACATACATACACACACATATATGTATGCATCTGTGTGTGTGTGCGTGCGTGTGTGTGTTTGTATACATATATGTATATATATATATATATATATATATATATATATATATATATAGATAGATAGATAGATAGATAGATAGATAGATAGATAGATAGATGGATGCATGGATGGGAGTAGGTTTTTATTAATTCTTCGTTGATTGTTCACAATATTTGGTAAACTGCAAGCGAAGACAAAAATGGCCACACTAATATATATTTGGAATTTCATTCATTTTTATTAACTCTTTTACTCTTTTACTTGTTTCAGTCATTTGACTGCGGCCATGCTGGAGCACCGCTTTTAGTCGAGCAAATCGATCCCAGGACTTATTCTTTGTAAGCCTAGTACTTATTCTATCGGTCTCTTTTCCCGAACCGCTAAGTTACGGGGACGTAAACACACCACCATCGGTTGTCAAGCGTTGTTGGGGGGGGGGGGGGACAAACGCAGACACAAACATATACACACGTACATACATATAAACGACGGGCTTCTTTCAGTTTCCGTCTACCAAATCCACTCACAAGGCCTTGATCGGCCCTAGGCTATAATAGAAGACACTTGCCCAAAGTGCCACGCAGTGGGACTGAACCCGGAACCATGTGGTTGGTAAACAAGCTACTTACCACACAGCCACTCACATATATTTGATTTCATGGAACAATATTCATGGGATAATGAACATAATAGCTAGGAGTCTTCTGTAATACATCATAGAAAGAGATTCAAAGTTATTGAAGGAGGAATAAGTACCTTTTGTCGAACACGACACAAGCATGTTAAGTAGCAAAAAGTTAAAGAGGACAAGAGGTAAACTCACTGAGAAAAACCCCGTGTGAACTGCTGGGTGGCTTTCTATCGGAGGTTGAATTTGTCAGCTTTTTATAACCGTAAGCAAAAGTTTACAGAAACTTCGATCGAGCTATGGAACGGGAAAACTCGTACACATCTTTTGAAATTCGCCGCATCAACCATAACAAATCAGCCAAAGCTGATTTGGTCGAGTCATATTCGCATAGGTGTTAATGTCTTTTAATGCAATACGTTTATATGGCATAGTAGGTCGTGTTTCTAAGCTGGAAGAAACTGAGAACGATGGTTCAAAACTTAGCAGGAACCTTGCTACACAAGAAACAGCTTCCAAACTTTCCTTTTAGACATGTCCTAAAAATACAACTGTGTTCTAGATTTATCATTTTTATCGAGTTTCTTTTTTAATGCATTCATATGAGTTCCTTACATATATATCATGTATTCGTACATAAATGCATAGATGTGCATGCATATCTATGTATACACGTGTCTATGTTTAAATATACATTTAAATATAACTTTTATCTTTTACTTGTTTCAGTCATTGGACTGCGGCCATGCTGTGGCACTGCTATGATGAGTTTTACTCAAGCGAATTAATCCCAGTGCTTATCTCTCCCCCCCCCTCTCTCCCCTTCCCCTTTCCATCTCTCTCGCTCTCTCTCTCTCTCTCTTACCAATGAACAAGCATTTCACTGACGTATGGGACATGTGAGATATTTTTGTTTTATTTGCTTTTTTTTTTGTCTTAAAATATGGCAATTTGAGATGTAATCTCTCCACCAAAAAGAGTGAATTTTCAAACACCTTTCAAATGTGAAGCAGCTGTAATACCAGTTCCTCAAGTCTTTTCATCACACGCTACTTTTGAAAACCATGAAATTATGAAACCAGTTAAGTTAATGTAAACATATCTTCTTAAAAACTCCAAATACATTTCTGACTTCATTTCTTTCAATACAGATAAATAGAGAGAAAGAACGATAGATAGATAGATAAATAGATAGATAGATAGATAGATAGATAGATAGATAGATAGATAGATAGATAGATAGACAGATACATACATACATACATACATACATACATACATACATACATACATACAAAGAGATGAAAAGAAAATGTACATACACACTAGTACTTTAAGTGGGTGTTCACACAGCAAGTCGCCTATTCACCAGTCACCGCCCTTTTGACGGTTTCGATATACAGTCTACCCTGAACTGAAGTCCATAGGAAATTACGTGGGTTCATTGATCTACTTACGGTTTTGGTGTCACATTCAATGAACCGGAAACACACACGCGCATCACATCCACTTTCTCAAACTTTATATAAATGTCAGTGAATGTGTGTACGTATACATACATATGCACATATACGCATGCATGTATATATGTGTGTGTGTGCGTATACAAATATAGTTACACGTATATTTCTATATGTATACACATATAAATATATTCATGTGTGTGTGTATCTGTATGTATGTTTGTATGTATATATATATATATATATATATATATATATATATATATATATATATATATATATATATATATATATGTTTGTATACACTGCAAATGCAAGCCAATGTACTACAATGATGTGTTGTCCACAGAAATTAACTGCACTGCACCATGGTACCTATTCACAGCTATATGGACTGAGCTGTTGAGAGTTACGCTTCTTCGGTAGGAACACAATCTTGAGGCGGAGCATAATCTCTCTCTCTCTCTCTCTCTCTCTCTCTCTCTCTCTCTCTCTCTCTCCCCTCTCTCTCCCTCCCTCCCTCTCTCTCCCTCCCTCTCTCTCTCTCTCTCTCTCTCTCTCTTGCCTATGAATAAGCATTTCACAGACGTATGGAACATTTGATGAATAAGAGGTTTTTAGCTTGTTTGTGCATGTGTATTTATGTATAGGAGTGTGACTGCGTTTGTTGTTTTTACCACTTTGTTAATATAGCGTGTGTGTGTGTGTGTGTGTGTGTGTGTGTGTGTGTGTGTGTGTGTGTGTGTGCGTGTGTGTGTGCGCATGTTTCTATATATCTTATTTCTATATATTTCTATATATGTTTCCATATATCTTGTTTCTAATGTAGAGGACAGAAATTTTTACCGTCATGAACTGTAGGCTATTAGTCTAAGGGAAGTAACTCTGCGATTTCGTTTTATACCACTCTCTTTCAATGCTTATCAAAACAGTTTATTGTACAACATATATCATAGGAAACGAAAACTATTCTTGTTGTGGTAGCTCCTACCAGCGGTTAACAAACTGTTTCTATGCTCAGCCAATGATAAATGATGATGTAGGAGTGACATTTATGAGAGTCATCGATATAGTGGGTTTCGCATATGTAAGAATAAGTTAAAACACGGTATTATATACATAAACTGTATTGGATATTTCAACATTATTTTTATAAAAAGTAGTGAAAAACATGCATATGGGTGTTGTGTGTATCTGTATGTGTGCGAGTGCAGGTGTATGTGTGTGTGTGTGTGTGTGTGTGTGTGTGTGTGTGTGTGTGTGTGTGTGTGTCCATGTGTACGTGTCATTGTGTCTATATTTGTCTCCCCACCACTACTTGACCAACGTGCTGGTGTTTACGTCCGCGTAATAGAATAAGTTCTAGGCTTTAAAAATAAGCCTGAAGGTTGATTTGTTCGACTAAAAAAAAACCCTTCAAGGTGGTGCTCCAGCACGGTTGCAATCAAATAACTGAAACAAATAAAAGAATAATACATACATACATATATATATAATATATATATATATATATATATATATATATATATATATATATATATATATATATATATATATATATATATATATATATATATATACAAGAATAAGGGCAGAGAATCGTCAATTAATAATAGAATTAATAATTAACAATTCTGCCAAGTAGTTCAGTATGAAAAAAACCTTTATCGGTAAGACTATTTATCATTATAAATATACAGGGATTAGCAATTGAGTTGCTTCTCCAACATACTGAAAATTTAGAAACTGAAAATTTAGAAAATTTTATAAATTTTCAGTATGTTTCTAAATTTTCAGTATGTTGGAGAAGCAACTCAATTGCTAATCCCTGTATATTTATATATATATATATGTATATAACGTTGACCACTAACGTGGACATTCAATGTGCTAGAAATAGATCACATCTTGTGTCTATTAAGACAGTCGGTAAGATTGTTAATTTTGAAACCGGTCCCTGTTTAATAATGATTTTTTTCGGTGATTTTGAATGTCTTGCCCGCTTACGTTTTGGTATTCCGCTATATTTCATGTTGAGAACAATTTAGGTCTTAATAGACACAAGATGTGATCTATTTCTAGCACATTGAATGTCCACGTTAGTGGTCAACGTTATATATAAAAATGTACTTTAATCCCCTGAGATTGCAGATACTGTTTCTGAATCTCTTTGATTTTTTAAATATGCTAGCTTCCTGGTAATTAATCGATATTAATTAATATATGATTTTTTACCCTATTTTATATATATATATATATATATATATATATATATATATATATATAAAAATTTTAATATATATATATATATATATATATATATATATATATATATATATATAAATTTATATATATATATATATAATTTTTAATATATATATAAATTTATATATATATATATATATATATATATATATATATAATTTTTAATATATATATAAATTTATATATATATATATATATATATATATATATATATATATATATATATATATATATATATATATACATATATATATATATATAATAATTTAAGGATTGGAGAAAACGCATGTTATAATTGCATACTTTATTCCTACATATGTTTCAAAGGATTACAACCTGTGTGATCCATAGGGATCTTTGATATATATATATATATATATATATATATATATATATATATATATATATATATATACAGGAGTTGGACAAAATAATGGAAACACCTTAAATATTCAAACAAATTAATTTTAATATGGAGTAGTACCGCCTATGGCAGTAATTACAGCTTGAATTCTACGAGGTATGTACTCGTACAAAGTTTGAACTGTTTCCAAAGGAATTTTTGTCCATTCTTCAGCTAAAACAGTCTCCAGTTCTTGTAGTGATGATGGTGAAGGATATCGACTTCTTGTTTTTCTAAAATACACCATAAATGCTCAATAGTATCGAGATCTGGGATACTGTGGTGGCCAGATAAGATGTTCAACTTCACTAGAATATTCCTCATGTCATTCAGTAACAACTTTAGCAGTGTGAATCCTGAAAGATTGCGTTTCCCTCCGGAAACAGTTCCGCAACCATAGGATGAATTTGATCAGATAAAATGCTTAAATAGTCTTGACTATTAATTCTGCCATGAAAGGAAACCATTGGACCGGTGGATTTCCAGTATGTAACCCCCCCCCCCCATCATCACAGATCCACCCCCGTTGGAAGGAGGCAGTCTGGGTCAAATGCTTCTTTTGGCTGTCTCCACACGTATACTCGGCCGGTGATCGAAAATAAGGTAAAGGATGACTCATCCGAGAAAATAATATTCTTCCACTGCTCTAGGGACCAATTTTGTAGGTTTTTACACCACCCTAAACACTTTGTAACGTTTGTTTTTGAAAGTCGTAATTTTCTGATTGAAGCCCTCCCGTGAAATCTGGCTTTGTGCAGCTCCCAGCGAACAGTTTTTGTGGAAACAGGATCCCCCGAGGTGGTCATTAAGCTCTGCAGTAATTTTGGTAGTTGTACATTTGTGATCCTTTATAACAATTCACGTAAGAGTCCGATGGTTCTTATCT
>NC_142930.1:34094669-34107169 GCF_046866305.1 Octopus bimaculoides | reverse complement strand
GAGACCTCTGAAAACCGACATAAAGAAGGGAATCGAATATTATTATATTCTATTTATATTCACGTATATGCATATAAAATTGAAAACAAATAAATACATACATAAATATCTAAACAAATGCATAAAATAGATCCACCAAAATTGAAAGTCCTTATTCGGTGAGGTTTAACAATATTGTTTGTCTAACAATGTTGCATGTATGCATGTATTGAATTCCGAGTTCAAATTCTGCCGAGGTCAACTTTACCTTTCATTCCGTCGAAATTGATAAAATAAAAGTACCAGTTAAATACTGGGTCGATAGGATCGACTCTACCTCTCCCTTTAAAACTGCTGGTTTTGTATCTAAATCAGAAACTACTAAGTATGAGAATATTTTATTTATATTTAGTTTGGTGGCTAGACCTACGTATCATTATCAAAATATGTTTAAGGAATTTATGATATGACGATCCGTATCCGGAAGGGTGTGACAAGAAAAATAGATATAAATACATTGTTGATGATACGTTAATTGATATCAATCAGTCCCAGTTCAGACTAAAGTAGAAAAATAGGTCAATTTAGCTTTAATTAATCTATGCATGATCATATTGTCGTAACTCACTCTGGAGACCACAGCAGTACATGAGAAGTATTCATTTTATTATTGTTGTTGGCACTCCGTCGCTTACGACGTCGAGGGTTCCAGTTGATCCGATCAACGGAACAGCCTGCTCGTGAAATTAACGTGCAAGTGGCTGAGCACTCCACACACACGTGTACCCTTAACGTAGTTCTCGGGGATATTCAGCGTGACACAGTATGACAAGGCTAACCCTTTGAATTACAGGCACAACAGAAACAGGAAGTAAGAGTGAGAGAAAGTTGTGGTGGGAGAGTACAGCAGGGTTCGCCACCATCCCCTGCCGGAGCCTCGTAGAGTTTTAGGTGTTTTCGCTCAATAAACACTCACAACGCCCGGTCTGGGAATCGAAACCGCGATCCTATGACCGCGAGTCCGCTGCCCTAACCACTGAGCCATTGCGCCTCCACATTCATTTTATTAACATCGAAGATAAAGAGCAAAGCCAACTCTGGCGCGATTTGAACTTCGAATGCAGAATAAGGGAACAAATAATGTAGAGAATTTAGTTCAGTACATTACTGTTTCTGCCATCCCAAGTCTTCCCTCATGTTAGTTTCTCACATGGAGAAGCCCCAGACCTCGGATTTACAGAGTATGAGAAATATTATTGTGTAAAATTTATTCCCTTCCCATTGTCATTAATAATGTAAGTTTATAGAATTGGTTACGACGGAAACTGAAACAGGGTGAAATCCCAAAGGCCAGAATCTACTAACCTTGAGCACTTTTCTTCTCCAAAGCTCTTACCATTTAAATACTTTATATATGTGTGTGTGAGTGTGGGTGCGTATGTATGTATGTATATATGTTTGTACACACATTATATGTATCATATTATACGCGCGCACACATATTATATGTATCATCATTATCATCAACCGGCCAGAGTCCCCACTACCCCTCGGTTTGCCAAGATTCTCCAACCTCAGAGTTGTGCTACATGCATGCAACAATAAACCAATCCATTCTTTGATGACTTCAGTCTTCAAACGTCTTTGACAGCCTCTTACTCTCTTCCCATCCACGCTTCCTGTCAGAATGGTTTTAGACGATGAATCATTGCCCATCGTTATAGTGGCACTATTTTCTTGATTTAGAAGAGATATCTTTTTTACATACGTTGCATAAACCTCAACATTTATAGAGGACTCGGACGTTATGACATTCAGAAACTTTTAGAAACATATATGCAGTATAAGTAAAAACAGTTTCAAATAAGTATCGAAAACCAGTTACCGAGAACTTACCCTCACAACACATCGTCTGACAGACGGGGATACTTACCACTAAGTGCCAACGCAGGAGCTTCTTCGCACTTGCTTGATTTGCTACAAATAGTTACTGAATCTTGAAAAGACTAGATGGTCATGATTGGAACACCTTTGACCATAAATGTTTGATCAGAGATTAGCTGGGGATGAGCAACAACAACAATAACTACAGTGCTTTTCCACCGAGGTCGACTTTTCCTTTCATCCTTTCGGGGTCAATAAATTAAGTACCAGTTGTGTACTGGGATCGATCTTATCGACTGCCCCCCCCTCTCCAAAAATTTCGGGCCTTGTGCCTAGAGTAGAAAAGATACAAGTTATCGGGAGAATGAGAAATTCTGACATTCATATCTTTCCTAAGCATTTGGATTAAAGTTAGCTAATTCTTTCTGAGACATTCTTTAAATCCGTGCTATAAAACGAAAAAAAGGTTTTTTTCTGCAATATATGATGTTGGAAAACACAGGACACAGGACTAGGTTATCACAAAATAGCTCAGTCAGAGATTAATCTGGAAGAGGCAGTGGTATAAACCATAGCACTGCATCTTTAAAGATTTATTTAGTTTGACACCTGTAAGTTAATCCGTCGTTCGATTTAATATTATCACCTGGCTCTTTGGGTGCTTTTGGCGGAGCCAACCCTTTTGCATGCATTCAAGCCAGATCTCCGGTTAAAAAAAAAAACTCTCCTCTTTCTCTCCTTCCTCCCTTCCCACTAATGGTCAGGGTGCTACGCTCACGATCGAGAGATCATGGTTTCGATTCCCAGACTAGCTGTTCGCTGTGTTCTTGAGCAAAACACTTCGCTTCACGTTGCTCCAGTTCACTCAGCTGTAAATTTGTAAACTTGTGACGGATTAGCGTACGAAGGTGAGGTGGTGATTCAGAAAAATCACCCGAACGGAGATCTCACGAGCCATGTTTTATAAACCTTGATCTCAGCGATGGAAAGGATGAATAGTAACAGCCTTGCTATGAATCCGACTCGTTGCAGGTCAAAGGATGATGATTAAATCTGGATGCTGTTGAAATTCTATCTGTTAGTGATAAGTGTCCAACCCTGACATAGTGGCTACCCTCATTGGCTCCTGGTGAAACATTTCTGTTCGTGGCTAAATAAAATCCTATACAGAGGTATTAGATTGCATGGAACCCAATACACAGACTCGCAAATGAGATATAATAAGCAAAACAAAAAATAGGAAACTTCCACCAAAGCCTTGTGAGTGGATTTGCTAGACGGAAACTGAAAGAATCCTGTCGCTTGTGTGTGTGTAGGGGGGGGGGGTGTATTTGTGTGTGTGTCTGTATTTGTACCCCTCCATCGCTTGACAACCGATGTTGGTGTGTTTACGTCCCCGTAACTTAACGATTCGGCAAAAAGAGACCAGCAGAATAAGTACTAGGCTTACAAAGAGTAAGTCCTGGAGTTGATTTTTTCGACTAAAGGCGGTGCTCCAGCATGGCTGCAGTCAAATGACTGAAACAAGTAAAAGAATAAAAGAATATATATATGCCTTCCCTTTCTGTGAGTATCTCTCTCTCTCTCTCTCTCTCTCTCTCTCTCTCTCTCTCTTCTATTATTCCAGTGAGAGACAGAAAGGAAGATAGAAAGAAAGATAAAAGAGACACTAAACAAGGAAAATAGTTTGACGTCACACAAGCGTATTGCTGCCATCATATCATCACTCTCCTCCTCCCGTTCTTATAATTTCATTCTCTACTTTTCTATTCTTTAGATCAGAGAGAGAGAGAGAGAGAGAGAGTTGTGTGTGTGTGTGTGTGTGTGTGTGTGTGTGTGTGTGTGTGAAGGAGGTTTCTATTACTACTTCATTTCAATTTTCTGTCTTTCTCCGTATTTATTCTCGACAGATTTTTGAGGAAGATTAGGCTGCTATATCTCAAAATAAATATTATATAAAACTTGCCACCTAAATGGTTCGTAATAATATATTCAGAGTTTTATGGGCGTTCATATTTCTAGTTTCTGAATACAACGCAAACATACGCTTATTTCACATTTATATATAGAAATAAAATTATTCAGATGATTCTTTACTATCTGCCGCGAAAAACGTTAATAGTTTTCCACGATTGCAATGATTTCATTGAGATGGTGACGCCAAGGTTTTTGAAGCGTGTCTTTAATACAATTTGTCTATGAGAAAAGCTGTTACCTATTTACGCACTCACGTATGTATGCGTATAGTCTATGCGTGAGCATGTGTACGTGTGTGAGTGTGTGTGTGTTTGTGTTCTTCCACTAGGAAGATATTCATACAAATATATTCATTACAATATACAGAGAAAACAATAACAAAGATTTAGAAAAAGATACTAATCACACGTTCAAACATGCAGACAGATAGGCCGACAGATAGAGAGAGACCTTATCAGAATGAAATTCTTAGCAGATGACTAAAGAGTGACATTTGAGACGGCAAATTGCGAGGCAATAGTGCTATCAAGAAATAGAGGCCCACCAAACATTGAATAACTACTTTAGGAATTGCAAACCAATTATAGAAAATGATCTTTGAATTCTAAAGCTGCGATTGGCATCATATTGGTGTGGCCGGAATATACTTTACATTTACTGCAAAGCTCAACAAAGAAGTGGAATGCAGTGGAGATATTTAAAATTCTTGGATAGGTGTTGGGGTAAAACTGAGTGATTGAGAATTTCACTCCCTTAGAGCTGACAGTGTGGTTCCTTGCGGAACACTTTCGGCAACTGTCTCCTATTAGACTCGGGCTGATCAATTACCTTGCCAGTAAAAGTTTGGAGACGGTAACTCCATATATATATATATATATATATATATATATATATATATATATATATATATATATATATATATATATATATATATATATATATATATATATATATATTCTTTAATTCTTTTACTTGTTTCCGTCATTTGACTGCAGCCAAGCTGAAGCACCATCTTAAAGTGTGTTAGTCGAAGAAATCGACCACAGGACTTATTCTTTGTAAGCCTAGTACTTATTTTATCGGTCTCTTTTGCTGGTGTGTTTATATTCCCTCTAACTTACGGGGACATAAACATGCCAGCATTGGTTGTCAAGCGATGGTGCCACTCCCATTATATTTCTTTTTCTCGATATCAACACCTACATTTTCTGCTACAACAATACTTGCTGCCTTGATCAAATTATTTGTTTCTGTGATATATTTTTGTTCTGATGTATTTCAGAATTTCATTCACATTTTTTGTTTCTTGGTTCAATTTCCACCGATCAACCTTTTTAAGGTTGCAAATAATGTCGCTATCGTTCTCCTGTAGCCTTGCCTTTTCCCATCTGTCATGTCACCATTAGTTTTATTGTCTTCTTCCAATCCATCTTCATGTCGAACAAGCTATCACTGTTCCTTTCCTTTGGTTTATTAGAGATTTCACCTCTGTTTTCTGCCATGAGATTACTTTTATCAGTAGGAACTGTATTTTCATCGTTTCCTTTACTGCTATTTTCCAATACCCGTCTTTAGACAGCTTCGAGCTCTACTTCTGTGAACCAACGATTTTTTCTTATTGCTCTAGCTTGATCACATAAACTCTGTTCCGTGAGTTGAAACAATCCTCTTTTTTTCCATTGATCATACATACGTTGTCGGTATCCCCTAAGATGAACACCATTTTCATCTACGGAGTTGCTCCATGACCACAGCATTGATTTGTTTGTTCCATCTACGCCGTGTGTGCTGGTCCCTTGTTGGATAACGACAGGCTGGAGTCGGACCAGTATCTCTGAGCCTGCCGGGTGTAACACTATCACCATCAAGGGCTTCAGTTTCATTACCACCGTTTTTCACAATATTTTGTTTTTTCATTGTCACTCATATGAAGTGGCGATTATCAGGTTGCCCAATTACCAGTGTTTTTATTGTGACACCATCACTAGATGTATCACCAATCAGAGCATAGGGAGATTCCAACCGCTTCCTTTCATTATTATTAGTAGTAGTAGTAGTAGCAGCAGTAGCAGTAGTAGTAGTAGTAGTAGTAGTAGTAGTAGTAGTAGTAGTAGTAGTATCATTATTATTATCATCATCACCATCATCATCATCATCATTATCACTGATATTATTTTCATTTTTTTACAACTATTTGTCATTGTTAATATTTTCTCTGATCCGACATGAGTTTTGGTTAAATTATTGTTATAATCATTATTACCATCGTTATTATTATTTCCATTTATCAATAAATTTACTATTATTATTATTATTATTATTAGTAGTAGTAGTAGTAGTAGTAGTAGTAGTAGTAGTAGTAGTAGTAGTAGTAGTAGTAGTAGTAGTAGTATCAATATTATTATTATTATTAAAGAGAAACAACTGCTGATATAGGTCTCTAATTTAGTAAAAACATGTATTTAACTGGAATTTATGATTCATTTAGCATCCATCTCATACAACTAATGATAAATATATAGGTATGACGAAGCGAAATTAAAAATAGCATGCAAAGAAACAGAAATTCTTGAAACATTTTTGCAGATCTTAATTCTGGTCGGAGTGTCGTGTGTACTTCACCTTCGAAAATGTCACTCTCATCCACTTCAATTAATTCACAGTCGATTTTCATTACCACTCAAACATTGCCTAAATTCGTGTCATAAACGATTTTTTTTTATTTTTGATCTGTGCACTATTCAAAAAGATTATGTCGATGTAAGTTAAGATGTACAGCCAGTATTTTTGTGACGTGGCTTATAATATTGGTTTCAAATTTTGGCACAAGGCCAGCAATTTGGGGGAGGGGACTAGTCGATTACATCGGCTCTAATTCTCAGCTAGTACTTATTTCATCTACCCTGAAAGGATAAAAGGCAAAGTCGACCCCGACGAAATTATCAGGTCATCTCATAAGTTCTGTCCAAATTTTGAATAAAGAAAACAAGTGACCAAATGTTATATTTAATTGAAATTTAATCATCAATGTACTTTCCCTGATTATCTATGACTTCCTTCCATCTATTTACATGCTTTTTAATCCCATCAATGTAAAACTCTTTTGGTTACAAAGCGAAGAACTCTGAAATGTCAGTTTCGACCTCCCACTGGCTTCCGAAAGTTATGTCTCCCAAATGATTCTGTAAACTACGAAACAACTGGTAGTCTGAAGGAGCAAGGTCGAGAGAATAAGGTGGATGAGGAATTTTTTTCCAACCAAGCTCTTCTATCTTCTTTGATGTGATCTTTGCAGTGTGGGGTCACGCATTGTCCGGATGAAACATCACTCATTTTAGATTCACTAAAGCGGGTCTTTTTTCTTCAAAGCTTGGTTCAAACGCTCTAATTGCTGACAGTAGACTTGAGCATTGATTGTTGCATTGGGTGGTAACAATCCAAAGTGAATTACTCCTTTGCAATCCCACCAGATAGAGAGAAGAACCTTTTTCCCATGAAGTTCCCTTCTTGGTTATGGTTGAGCTTTTTCCCTTTTACCAAGCCACTGTTTACGACGTTTAACATTTCAATAGAAAATCCATTTTTCGTCACCATTCACAACTCAGGATTTGCGGTTGTTTTCGGACAATTCATGAGGCACCCATTTTCCAAGTTTAGGAACCTTTCCAAGTTGTTGAAGATGACGATGAACAGTTGTATGGTTTGAACTAAGCTTTATTGCCAATTCTTCAACTGATAATGCAAGATTTTCTTCAAGTAGTGCCTCAAGGAGCTTATCATCAAACTCAACTGTACGTCCTGTTCGATTTTCATTTTCAAGGCTGAAATCTCTACTTCTGAATTTTGCAAACCATCTTCTTCAAGTTCTTTCATTCAAGCATTCTTTCCCATAAACTGAGTGTATGTTTCGAGTTGCTTCGGCTGCAGAGTTTCCTTTTCTTGTACTCATAAAGCATTATGTGCCTCAAAATGCTTTTTGGATACTTCCATGTTAGAAAGGGTTTTAATCAAAGAAATTTTAATTCTATTATTCTGTAAAATGATATTTAATTAGTTTAAATGTACACAAAAGCATAAAAATACTTTTTAATTCCATTAGACATTCTAAAATACTATTAAATCCCATAAATAATGCGGTTTTTTTCAATTGCATGAACTAAAAGTCGGATGGGCGGAATAAACTACCTGCATCAACTTGCAATAAAATCACGTAGTAATTTTACCTATTCTTTATTCTTAGTGCAAGTTTTGAAGAGTGCAGTTCGATTTTAACAGTTATTTTTCCAAAGCTATAACGGAAGTGACAAAGGAGCACATTCGGTATATTTTGCTTTATGAGTTCAATACAGACAACAACGCAATGGAAAGTTCGAAGAATATTAATGTAGTACATGGAGATCTGACAATAAGCGCAAGCCAGTCTCAACGGTGCTTCCAGAAATTCCGAGCCGGAAACTACAACCTAGAAGACGAGGCTCATTCTGGAAGATCTGTAGAGCTCGACAAGGATGCCTTGCAAACTCTTGTGGAACAAAATCTACCGTAACTGTTGAGGAACTAGCAGAGAAGCTTTGATTTGATCATTCAACTATTCATCGACACCTGCATGCTATCGGAAAAGTCGGCAAATTGAGTCAATGGCTATAAAAAACCGCATTATTTATGGGATGACCCAATATATATGTATGTATGTGTATATGTGTGTGTGTGTGTGTGTGTGTGTCTGTGTGTGTGTGTGTGTGTGTGTGTGTGTGTGTGTTATTATTCACTTTATTTCAAGATTTCTTGCCAATAGAGAAAGAACCGGTTTCTAACCTAGATCCAAGACTCCTTCATTGGAATTTCAACATCAACAACACAGTATTTTTGTATGTATGTATGTATGCATATATGCATGTATGTATGTATGTATAGAGTCTTTGAAGCGGTGTACAGATATTGTATATTAAGAAGGAAGCAATCAGAACTTTAGATAATTCTTTATTAGCGCTTCCGTTCGTTCAATCTTCAAGATATAATGTACAGAATATATATATATGTATGTATGTATGTATCTATATATATTTGACAGGTTTGTTTCAGTTTCCAAGGCTTTGGTTGGGCCGAGGCTATAGTAAAAGACACTTACCCAAGATGCCACGCAGTGGGATTGAACCCGGAAGTAAGCCTGTTACCACACAGCTACGATATACAATTTTTCTTTCTTTTACTGCATCTGTGAAACAAGTGAACATGGAATACCGCCTCAATTTACGCAAACATTATTTCACACTTATTCCATGAACCAATCTGTTGCATGAGATAACACATTCTATACTAATAAATCATCAGAAAATTTCATTGGAGCCGACTTGGCATGTTAATGAAATTCAAATGAATTCTCTATTCATATTCAAACTGTAACCCAATAAACAATATGAAGTTTTCTCTTTCTCTCTTTCTCTTCTTATTCTTAGTTCTGTGAAAGCTATGGTGGATATAATGTATATTCAAGTAAATACGTTAACAGTATGTAACTTAATAAACACATTGCAGGAGAAAAAGTAGGGGAGTGAGGAAAAGGGCAGGAGAGTGAGAGTGAAAGGGAGAGAAGGAGGGGGTAGAATATGTGAGACAAAGAGAGGGTGGGGTTAAGACTCTTATAGAAATAAGTAGCTGCGAATTATCGGTGTCACAACGCTGTTTCCGTTACTCGCTGCTTCGATGACAAACATAACCAACTTGCAAGAAAGAAACCAAAGAAGCTGCCTGATAGCATAAAGAAAGGAAAGCAATAGAATCTTGGTTCTTGATCAGCGTATGGTAGAGTGTGTGCATGTGTGAGTGAGAGAGGAAGAGAGGGTGGACCTGTCGGAGACAAAGACACGGAATATGGATGGAAGTAAGGTAAGAGATTTAGTAAACATTGTATTGCATTTTAATAATACATACAGACACGCAAACACACACACACATGCATGTAACATGTATGTGCATGTGAATATGTATAGGTCTATGTGTAAACAAACTATGTGTGTGTGTGTGTGTGTGTGTGTGTGTGTGTGTGTGTGTATGTGTGTGTGTGTGTGTGTGTGTATGTCTGAGAAAGTATCTGTACTTGCATGTGTTTGTATGTTTGGTTCTCTGCCTCTGTGTGTATGTGTAATTTAATGAGAACATCAGAAAATACAGAGTCCCATCAGTCTTGACCAGTCGTGAAAAGTAAGACCCCTTTCAGCTGGTTAGGACCCAGAACAGCTGTGAAATTAAGTATTATTTCAGCTGCTAATAGATTCGGGCCTAATGTAAAATGTAGACCCTTTTTCCAGCTGGATATGAACCCAGCCCAGATGAAAAGCGTAAGCTCATTTCAAACTGCTCATAAAGTATTCTAATAATTCTACCCTAAATAAATATAGTTTACGTATGAGTTACGGATGTGTGTGTGTGTATATATATATGTGTGTGTGTGTGTGTGTGTGTGTGTGTGTGTGTATGTGTGTGTGAGAGAGAGAGAGTTGATGTGTTGGACATTCTAACAACGATAGCATTGCAATAGTCGTTCACTGTATTTTCAGTTGATCAATCGATTTAAATTGACCCATGAACGCACCTAAAATGTATATCTAAAACAGTTGTAAATCTATAATGCACGAATAAATGCATGAAGTCTATAATTGATGACTTTTATACACACACACGCGCGCATAGAGGCCTGTTTACATATACATAAATATTCATAAAAGTCTAATAAATGCATATACACTGATATTGTCATTGATATGTACGTGTGTGTGTGTGTGTGTAATGGGTGGAGGCATAGGTGAGTGGTTACGAATTCGTTTCGCATCCTGGAGTCCAGAGTTCGACCTCACTGCGTGGCATCTTGGGTAAGTGTCTTCTACCATAGCCTCGGGTCGCCAAATCCTTGTATGAAACTGAGTAGACTGAAGTTGTTCGAAAGACTATCAGATGGACTGGATCTGTAATATGTTACAAAGTTCATCCTTCCCTTGTTACACTGTTGATGCTTGAGAATTAGGTCAAGAGTACAGGTGTCTCTGGAATACTCGGCCACCTAGACGCTAATTCAATTGACAGGTAATTCAGCTGATCGAGCTCTTGTGACGAAACCAGCAGGAGAGTTCATCACATATGTCTGTATGCGCATGTGTGTGTGTATGTGTGTGTGTGTGTGTGTGTGTGTGTGTGTGTGTGTGTGTGAGTGCAGGTAGTGCTCACACGCGCACGCACACATATATTCATATTGATACAGACATACGTACTCACACGCACATATATATATTCGTATTGATAAACTCGCACACATATATATATAATGCACACATATACATACGTATATATGAATATATATATATCTCCCACTTGGTTTTAATATGTTGCCACATTTGTAATATGTCTTTTTTCTACATTTTTTCGTGCAGCTGAAGATTGCTCTTCATATTGCATTTAAGGTAATGCTCACATTACTTAAATAAATTGAAGTAGCATGAAACGTGCGTACTGCAATCACTTTTGAAATCCGTGTTGCTTATTATTTGATTTTAATCACCCATCCTTTTGGGATGTGAAATTCGGGTGCCTTCGCATAAGTACCATATTCAAGCCTTGAATCTATATCTAAACCGTCTATATATATATATATATATAGAGAGAGAGAGAGAGAGACAGAGAGAGAGAGACAGAGATACATATATATAAACGCATGTATGTACAGATAGATAGATAGATAGATAGATAGAGAACGACATACAAAGAAAGAAAGAAAGAAAGAAAGAAAGAAAGAAAGAAAGAAAGAAAGAAAGAAACTGAACCGAAAGGCACAATACCACAAACTGACCAAGGGTTTCATTCCGGGGAAAGGGGATCATCCCAGTTGTTGGTGTGAGGCAGAGTGGACCTTCCAATTCACACAATCAATATGACTCTACAATGAACCTGCATTGAGTTTTTTTTTTGCCTCAGAGGCAGTGGTACGTAGTACAACCTATCCACTACTATATATGAGTGTGTATATGTATACTTACGTATGTATATGTATGAATATATTTGTGTATGTGCATATAAATGCGTGTATAGATATTTGTAAAAGATTAACTCTTCAATACTAGATAACAACACAAATAACGGGATAAAAGGACTGAAGTAGCTTTTCGTCTCTTTTCCTTTGGAAAATTTGAAGATTTTTTTTTATTTTTATATTGGTTATGACAACGAGGTTTCCAGTTGGTTCGATCGACGGAACAGCCTGCTCTTGAAATTAACAAGCAAGTGGCTGAGCCCTTCTTGGACACGAGTACACTTAACGTAGTTCTCAGGGAGATTCAGCGTGACACAGAATGTGACAAAGCTGGCCCTCTGAAATACAGGTACAACTCATTTTTGCTTGCAAAGTGGACAGGAGCAACGTGAAATAAAGTGTCTTGCTCAAGGACACAACACACCGTCGGGAATCGGGCTCGAGCCTTACGATCGTGAGTTTAATACCTTAATCACTAAGCCACGCGCCTTCATTTTATGTCAATATATAAATAACTAAACGATATTGCCATTACTTCTCTTTTCTTTTTTACTTGTTGCAGTCATTTGACTGCGGCCATGCTGGAGCACCGCCTTTAGTCGAACAAATCGACCCCAGGACTTATACTTTGTAAGCCTAG
>NC_142930.1:34084669-34092169 GCF_046866305.1 Octopus bimaculoides | reverse complement strand
TACACTGTTATTACAGGGAGCCTCTTACAATATGTGGCACTTGGTGAAGAATGGAATTTGATTTAGCAACCCTCATTTGCACCTCCTGCCGCGAGGTAGGTTCATCTGGGACTCTCGATAGGAAGAGGTCCAGCTTTGATTTAAAAACTCCTACATCTACTTTGTGCAGATTCCTCAGGCTCTTTGGGAGAATATTAAAAAGCTGTGGGCCCCTGAATCCCAAGCTGTTGCAGTAACTGGTCCTGAAGCGCGATGGCATTGCTGGGATCTTTGGCACTATGTAGTGTCGTCCCGTTCTGGCATTGGTGTAGCTTTCAATGCCAAAATTTGGCACAATTCCTTCCAGGATCTTCCAGATGTATATTACTGCATACCTCTCCTGCCTTCTCTCCAGGGAGTAGAGTCTTAGCTGTTTCAGCCTTTCCCAGTAGCTGAGCAGTTGCAAAGAGACAATCTTCTTTGTGAATCTCCTCTGGATTGCTTCAAGGTCTGCTGTTAATTTCAGACTGGTGGGTGACCACAGCTGTGAGCAGTAATCCAGGCGGCTGAGCACGAATGTCCTCCAGAGGATCATCATGGTTTCCTTATCTCTGGTTCTGAATGTTCTCAGGATCCATCCAGCCAATCGTCTGCACTCTGTTGCCATTCTGGTAATGTGCACTTGGAAAGAGGTATCATCACTCATGTCGATACCCAGGTCTCTCACTGATTTAGGCTCTGGGATTGAAATTCCCTGTGGACCAGTGTACTCTGTAAGTTTCATATTCAGTTTTGGACGTAGGTAGCGCAGGGCTTGGATTTTTTCAGCATTAAACTGCATATTATTATCCTCAGCCCATCTGAAAACTGAGTCCAATTCCTGCTGCAGGTGTGCAACATCACTGGAGTTCTGTATTTTCTGCGACACTTTTGTATCGTCTGCGTAGCTTGCAAGAGTGGCTATCCGGGCACTTGAAGGCATATCTGAGAGAGCGACTATAAAAAGCAATGGTCCCAAGACAGTGCCCACCGCTCATTATTTGTGTTTTCATAGAGGTGGCTAAGACGATCGCTTTGTAAGCACGTGCTTTCAGGCTTAGTTCTATTGCACAGCACCTTGGACAAGAGTCTTCTACAATAGCCCCAGACCGACTTCCAGTTTCCGTCTACCAAATCCTTTGATCGGCCCGAGGTTACAGTAGAAGACACTTGCCTAAGGTGGGCATGAACCCGGAACCATGTGGTTGAGAAGCAAACTTCTTACCGCACAGCCACCCTTGCGCCTAATGGTCATTACATATTCTTTTACTGTCGTAAATAATTTACTTCACTAAAAATATATGTGATGACTATTATTTATACTTTGTCTTATATAACAGTTTGTGTAAAAGACCAGCCTAACTGGGAAAATAAAACATGCGTTTACAATAGAAAATGGTAATGAACAATAACCTCAGACCTTGCTACAAAAATACGTGGAGTTCTTCACTAATTAAAAAAAAAAATGTCAGCCCGGTATATATTTGTTTTGCGCGGATTAATAATCCCTCATTAATAACTTTCTGTCTGTCTGTCTCTCTCTCTCTCTCTCTTTCTCTCTCTCTCTCTCTCTCTCTCTCTCTCTCTCTCTCTATATATATATATATATATATATATATATATATATATATATAAAAACACGCATATGTATATATATATATATATATATATATATATATATATATATCTGTAAAAATATGTGACACTTATTCAGTAGCCATGATAAAACTCCGAGTTTCGGGAGCCCACGCCAACATCTCTTCAGTTATCCGGCCAATTGAAAATTCCTGTCATTTTTCACAGGAATTTTCAATTGGCCAGATAAATGAAGAGATGTTGGCGTGGGCTCCCACCCTGGCATCCGAAACTCGGAGTTTTATCATGGCTACTGAATAAGTGTCACATATTTTTACAGATAAATTCCTCTATTTGCATAATATCGAGGTCTTTTTCTTTCTTTTGTTGTCCTTCCTGTCAAATACATATATATTTGGAGAGTGGTTACATGACTTTCTGAAAGATAGAAGAAAGATAGAAGTCAGACAGTAGTGGCTAATGGAGCCATACACACACACACACACACACACACACACACACACACACACACACACCTATACACATACAATAGCCCTCGTTTAACACGATATTCGGTTTGCACGACTTTAGCAAGGTTTTTGACAGGCGGTTGTCATTTTTTTTTCTTGTAATTTACAAATACAAATTCACTTCCTTGTCGCTTCTATTTTTCGGTTTTTCATTCTCCTCTCCATTTTACTTTCATTTCACTTCTTCCATAGTGAGGTAGATCCTACTCTAAACATTTAGACTAACAATTAAGATAGGGTGGGGGTTACAGTGTGTGAAATATTTTCGAATGGCCCTTGCTAGACATGCATCCCCCCTCACAAACCTCGGCGTCTGTATCCAACGAGCCGCTGAAGAGATATGCAATGTTCGGTTTGACGACACCGGATAGCAATAGGCCACCTTACGTCAGATATGGTGACCTTGGCTTCCGGGCTCTGCTCTCACTGGCCCTGCCAGCATTTCTACCATCAGTGACCTTGTGCTGTGTCCTAATCAGCAGTGTTCTCCTCAACTCAATTGAACCTACTGTGATCGGAAATGTGAAGCGACCGACGCGACATGGAGCCAGCTAGACTTCTGCTCTGTGGACGTCCATCCCTCTCTCCTCAAAAGAACAAATGGGACATCATCCAGGGCAGCATGATCTTGGACGGGCTGATACATTGACTTGGCCAGCGCCGTCTAGTATGTTTCTGCTCGGCCTCCCAACCCCCAAAGCGGTGCCTGGATCAATGCAGTGTCATCACTCTCGACTGTCACTCAGCTTCATAGCGACTGACTTCCCATCGGTGTTTCCCTGGGACTTGGCCTCCAGATCTGTGAGCCTCGCAAATGCCGTTGTGGATCCACTGTGGATTCTTTCGGCCATTATAGAGCTGGCCATCTTCCTTACCATGCGACTCTCAATGACTCCATAAAGCATGACCTAGATGCCACAGGCTTCCATTCCGAGCTCGAGCCAATGGGGCTAGACCGAGGGGATGGTAAAGGCCAGACAGCATGACAATCTTCCCGTTCCAAGGTTGTAGGCCGTCATCTAGGGTGTCACATGTTGTGACACCTTCTCCAGTGTCAACCTTGTGTATTCAGCTGCCAGCCCAAGCTTCACTGCTCGTAAGGTTGAGAACGGCAAACTGGCAACGTATCGGCCGCTCTCTAACAGATTTGTGGTCGAGCCTCTGGCAGTGGAGGCTTCAGGCGTTCTCGGTCCCCGGGTCACATCCCTGCTCACTGCTATCGGGACGGAGATGGTTATCCCCAAGTGCGAACCCCGTGAATCAGTGTAGCTGTTCCAGCGCATCTCCCTCACTATCCTCGGGGGCAAAGCCTTTTCCATTTTGTCCGCTGGGCCACGCGGCGGACTGACAAGCTTTTTGAGATTTACTTACTTATTAGTTCATCTATTCCTACCCTTAAATGCAGCTGATACAAAAATTCATTTGTCTGCGATTTTTAGACTGAATTTTTCCATGCCATTCTGAGTTTCATATATCAAGAAAGTCAATTTCTCTACAAGTGATAAACAATATATTAAATCAACTTGAAAATGGGAAGTAAATGGTTCAGCAGAAACTACGAAACTGTCTGATGTAATTGAAGCAACCGTTAGATCAATTGAAAGATACAAATAAAAAGTCAGGGCCAATATATCTCTGGATGTTTAAGAACTTTAAAACACACATCATACAAACGTAGTAACATTATTTAAACAATGGAAAAAGTTTTGATATTTTGGATAGAAGATAAAACAATATTATAACAGCGCGCGCGCGCGTGCTTACATGCAAACGAGCGCACTACTGTTGCGATGAGCTGAAGGCGTACGCAACACCATATTGGTAGAGTGTAAAATATTTATTGGAATTCCAAAGATAACTGTTCCAGCACCAACAGTCACGACAATCATTTAATTCTCAGAATTGAGCTGAGATAGCTTCGGAAACATTAATGATTCATGAATTGAGCAAGATCAACAGCAACAATTAGTATTTATTATAACCACACTGAAGGCGGCGAGCTGGTAGAAGCGTTAGCACACCGGGCGAAATGCTTAGCGGTATTTCGTCTGCCGCTACGTTCTGAGTTCAAATTCCACCGAGGTCGACTTTGCCTTTCGTCCTTTCGGCGTCGATTAAATAAGTACTAGTTACGCACTGGGTCGATATAATCGACTTAATCCGTTTGTCTGTCCTTGTTTGTCCCCTCTGTATGTAGCCCCGTCTGGGCAGTAAAGAAATAAGAATCGTTACTACATCGGACAAATTGCTTTTCTTTCATACTTTACATTGTGAGTTCAAATGTCGCCGAAGTTGGCCGTGCTTTCATACTTTCAGGGTCAATGAAATAAATACCAGTTGAGTACTGGTGTTGAGGTAATTGACTGCCCCCACTCCCAAAAAATTTCAGTTTGTGTGCCTATCGCAGAATGGGTTTTAACAGCCCTAAAAATATGAGAGCGAGCTGACTTGCGTAGAATTTGACTCAAAACGCAAAGGGGCGTAGCTAAATGCCGCAAATATCACTAAATTCCATACTACTGCACTGATAATATCATGAATTAAACGTTACTAAAGAATGAAAACATGGTAAACTCTCTCTATGTCTCAATAACTGTTCAAAATTCTATTGGCTCTATACATGGGCATTCGTATACAGAAGTCACTTTGTTATGAGCGCGGCGAATACACTGCGTCCGAATAAATACATTAGATCGCAGTTCTGAGCTAATGTATGTTAATGTATGTGTGTGTTCTTGCATAAATACATAAACACATACAAACAGATCAGGGATTTCCAGAGTGGTCGAAATCGACCCCTGAGGGTCGATGGGGTTATTCAAGGAGTCGATAAATGCACGTTTACTTATTATTATTATTTACTTATTTTCTTGTACAAGCCTGGTGGGGTCGATGAGGGGTCAAGGATTCCATGAAGGAGTCGATGGTCAAAAATATTTGGGGGCCCCCGAAATAGATAGATAGATACATACATACATACATCCACATACAAAAATATAAATATATATGCGTATAAATATATAAATAATACATATATATGTATGTATGTATGTATGTATGTATGTGTGGACAGACAGATGGACGGACAGAGGGACGTATTTGTACATGTATTTATGCATGGATTCTTGCATGTATATATATATATATATGTGTGTGTGTGTGTGTGTGTGTGCATACATATATCTAAATGTATATGCGTAAATATATATAAATACATATATATATACACATATATATACATGCATATACATACATACATGCATACATACATATGTATGT
Source organism: Octopus bimaculoides (assembly GCF_046866305.1). Taxonomy (NCBI): domain Eukaryota; kingdom Metazoa; phylum Mollusca; class Cephalopoda; order Octopoda; family Octopodidae; genus Octopus; species Octopus bimaculoides. The sequence goes on along the minus strand of NC_142930.1, from coordinate 34,086,767 downwards.
GTATATACATACATGTGTATGTATGTGTATGTATGCATGTATCTATATGTATGTGTAGATGTATGTATCTATATATGTATATATTCATGTATGCATGTATATATATGTATGTAGGTATATATGTATGTTCAGGATGTGCCTCAGCCATCTCTGCTGAGAGCGTTCGACGGCCATACATGCACGGTACACAGCGACTTTTGTTCGCCATGTGGTGCCATGTTGAGGCCAGACACAAAACTCAAGAGCCTTGAAGGAATCGGTTGCTGTCTGAATTCTTAAAGATATTTCATTATCCAAGGAGCAAGAACGGCTGAGAGTGCTACCAAGGTAGACAAACTTGTCTAACACTTTCAATACTTTTCCTTCGATTACTCTGTGGAAAGTAGTTTTCTGTTCATCGAGACTGATCTGAATAAGTGCCTAGAATGGCAAATCATCCATCTCTCAAGTGCAAACGCAGAGTCTTCAAACGGTAATTTATAGGGAAAAGAAGCTTTACCAACTTCTTGGGGATAGCAGATCGAACTTCAAAATCAACGCCAACCTCCCTGTGCCCCTTCTTCGGTTTCGCTTTCTTCCGACCTTCTTAAGCTGACCATCACCTTCCAAACGAATCTCTGAAAGAGCGGCTATATCTGTTATATCGGTTCAGTTCACGAGCAACAAGTGCAGTACGTCTTCAAGCCTAGATTCACTTTTATTATCTCACAGGATATGTACAATCTAACGTGAGATATTCATATTCCATCCAGATTTTGTAAATACTGTTTCTTTTCTTTTGCGGTCGCACTAAACTGACCAGATACAGAGAAATAAAAACAATTTTTAGTTCACCTTTTCTAGAATCTCCTTGGTCTCTTCCCAAATGGAGCTGCTCAGACACCCAGGTAGCAACCGAATCTGAGCATTGTCTTGGGTGATAAGGAGACGACTAACACGAGCTGCTTACGTGTAGATCGCTAACTACGTGCTTCCAAAACCTCAGGTCTGCATGTTTCCTCTTCACCGCTGGACTTTCGAATAAAAAAAAATGTAAAGTTAGAAAAGTGTAAAATTAAAAATTAAAGCAAAAATGCCCATGCAAAATGTCAGCAATTCCTATACAAGATTTTACTATCAATAATGTTTGCACAACATCTTATAGCCCTTCTCTCTCTACTGACATGATCCAGAGAAGAGCCGAAGCAAGATATCAAATACTAATGTGGATGTAAGGTTAGGAGTGTAAGAGCGCCATGATCTCAAGCGCAGACGAAATATTTCCAAAATCTCCAATGTCATTCCGTGCATATCTGGTTTTATATCAAAGTCACTTTCTAGAGACATGCTTTAACAAAATTTGAGTGCCTCACTCCGAATGGTTCCGGCACGAGAACTTTTTTCCCACGAGAGTTCCGGACCCCAATAACATACTCATTTGCATACAGCCAATCAGAGCTCGCCTTCACCGTGTCAAGTTAACAAATGTTGGCATTCAAAATGGCGACTTCCGATTTACAGATGCTTACATTTTTTTATATTTTCCGTGAATTTTTCACGGGTCCAGCTAGTTATAATAAATAGATCTATGATTTACTAATAATAAGTGAAATTTTTTAGTACTCACACATTTTCGTGACTATTTTTTTTCCTTTTTTTTTATCTTTTTTTTTGTGTCTTTTTTTATCTTTTTTTATCTTTTTTTTTTATTTTTTATTTTTTGGATCTTTCTTGTTTGGTTGCCAGCGTCAATTTTCTGTTCGAATTTTATAGGCTAATTAATGAAGTGAAAATAATTGTCGCTATAAATCAAGAGTTATTAGTAATTGAAGTTTGAAAATTTTGGTAACTTTAGTCAATCGTAAGCCACAGACACATTCAGATTTTTCTCTTTTAAATTAACATAAACGTTTATTTATACAAAAGAAATTTACTGCAGAATTTTCGTGCTAAAAATACCAGCTAAATAAGATTTATTTACATGAAAGAAAATTACCGGAGACAACACGTATTGTCTACAAATATTGACGACATGTGCTAGACGGAGAAGTTGCTGACTAGAAAAGAAGGGATAAAGTGGCTCTGCTCTGATTGGCTGTATGCAAATGAGTTCATTACT
>NC_142930.1:33807169-33812169 GCF_046866305.1 Octopus bimaculoides | reverse complement strand
CATTTCTGTAGAAGGACATATTACTATTGTAACTACTGTAGTGAAACCTCTCTCTCGAGTATTTATTTACGAATGATAACGTAGTGGCTAACATCTGGCCTTCGGCCCGCTTGGACCACTGTGTCCATCACCCTGGTTGGCTCTTATTTGCGCGGCATTTGTCTCCAGTTCTGTTTCGCGCCAGGGTGAACATCAACCAATCGTGGCCTTCTGTTAAGGTCACGTGAGAGAGTGTTTTCTTCTGTTTCTAGAGACCCCTTTTTATCTATAAATTGTCTTGCTTCATCTACGCCAGTTTGTCTCGACTTTAGACCTCTCACAGGTCTAGTCGTAGACCACACACAGAACACAGCTCCAGCCAGTTTCCAGCGATGACGTCAACACCACCGATCTACTGTCTACTACAGTCCCGTCGCCAGCACCAACACCACCACCAGAATACACGCTACCAACAGCAACCGCGGTTCCTTCTCAACGCTGTTTGTGTGGATTGTTTCCACCTCGAAAATAACAGCCAGAATCTTCTGTACCAAGTAACCGGTCGCAGCATCGATGCTTAACTTCACACACAACACGTGACACCTCAACTCTGCTATTCGGCCACGACCTCTTGCATACATACATTCTACCTACTGTGTAACTCTTCCATAAACTGGTATTTCTCCATCTTTGTGTTCAGGACACTTATCGTCTATGTTACAGACTCTCATTCCATGCTCTGTATTTCTCATTCACATACACACACTCATATGTACACACACTATTGTTTATACGACGGTCCATCATACATATTGTATTGTTTATATTGCCGCATGCACGCACACACAGTTGACTACCCTAATAAACTTATTTTTTATATATATCTAACGGTTGTGTCTCTCTCTTTCCTTGCTGGCACTTGTTCGCATCTCACATGCGAGCCCTCTTATGTTATATTACATGTTTTGTTTCGACCGTGCGACACGTCAAAAGGAGCCTTCTCCTGTTCGTCGCCATCTCTTTTGGCTCGCACGGTCGTTCTCTACACTACATTTAAACAATCCAAGTGGGAAAGAAGAATATAAAAAAACATTTTGACTTAGCCAAAGCAAACAGGCTAGTAATTAATTCTAAGCAGAATTTTAACTGTCACTGATTTTATTTGTTTTTTGTCTCAGCTCGGAAAATAAAATGTTAGTTTTTACAGCTGTACATATACGTATATATCTACATTCAAATATCTAGACACATAGACAGATATGTATTTACATACATAATGATCTACAAACATATATCTAGGAGGAATGTTGAAAAGTTCCTGGCTTTGGGTAAAAGAAAATACAGGAAGATCAGTTAATTATGATTTTAATCAACATATTTTTCTCTCAGTTTCACTCACTTATTGCTGCGGTCCTTTAGTTTTTCTAAGTCTTGTAAAAGAACTCAGAAGCTTGGGCCTCCAACTAAGCGTTTCACGATACCCTTAAAGCCAGGAACTTTTCAGCACCCCCTCGTATATAAAAAACGCACAGAAACGCAAACAAACAATTGATTAACTTACTCTCTCATATATAACCTCTCGTTCACACCAATCTTGTCGAAAATACCTTATCTGTCGCCCCTCTTAACAGCCCCACCTATCCCCTGGGAATTTTTATCGGAACTCAGATAAAAGTATTCTGCTCAGGTCTTTCGCCCGAAGATAACTAACGTCTTTCCTCCCCCGTATTTGTATATATATATATATTACCGAAAGCGATAATGGGCTCCACCCTTATTCCTTTGACTAAGTCATGTGGAAAAAATTCCAAACACATGCACTCACAAATACACAAACGCGCCCACACGCACATACACATGCGCGCGCACTTCTCAATTTCTCTGTCTCTTCCTCCCACTCTTTCACGCATGTAAAGCTATACTTAATGACCTGTTCTATCTCCATGCACAATATAGTCACTCGCATCTTCCCTCTAATGCAAGCACTTTCTTTTGCACTAATTCACGCGGCATATATACTACCTGCGTTTTACACACTCACATACAAGTCTCTCTCTTTTTTTTGTCTGTCTGTCTGTCTGTCTGTCTGTCTCTCTCTCTTTCTCTCTGTCTATCTCTCCTCCCTCTCCCCTCTCTCCCCCTCCCTCCCGCTCTCTCTCCCTTTCTCTAGATAGATAAATAGATAGATGCGATATTCGTTGGTGGTCCTTATCTGTTTGATATAAAAATTAGCGGAATATGTTGAAAATAACAAATTGTAGATAATTGGATAGCTGATTAGGGGTGGCGGATGATGATGATGATGACAACGACGACGATGACAAGTCTTCTGCAGCATAGAGTGACATCACTTCTTGCCGTCCTTTGTCATCTTCGCGGGTCTCAACATTCTGAAATAAGCTTGCACCATTTCGCAAGACCTGGTCAGGTCTTTCTTATTCTAAATTCTATTCACTTCTATTGCTTGGTACTTCTTTACCGAATTGTTTTCTTCAATACACATCACATGTCTGTACCAATGCTGTCTCCCCTCTTCAGCACTCAGCGTTGTCTGAAGATACCGGCAACTCGAACAGTCGCCCGGGATGCCACGTGCTCAGTGACACCACGCCTTCTGTGATCTTCGAAATAAAACGAAAATGAAAGAACAATAATCAGTACAAGTGCTGGAAAAGTGCAAGTCTTACTTCATTAGTATCAGGAATTGCAAGTTATATCTGGTTTCGGAAAGAACTATGTAGAAGAAGTCTTTTTACTGGGACACCAACACACAAACTGCAAATATGAAGTTTACATACATACATACATACATACATACATACATACACACACACGCACGCACACACGCACACACACACACACACACACACACACACACACATATATATATATATATATAAAATATGAGTATATGCATATATATGTACATGTATGTACATACCTTCATCTACATGTATATATAGATGCATATCTGGGTACATGACGTTGCAAAAAAAAAACATATGTGTATATATATATATATATATATATATATATATATACACACATGCACATACATACATGCATGCATGCATACATACATACATACATACATACAATCTCTAAGATTGTCAAGAAGGCTGAGGGTGTCCTAGTATTACTCAGTAAGAGCTTTGTCAGCCGCACCCCAGTTATCTATTTAAAACCGTATATGACGATGGTACGTCCACACTTAGAATTTACGTCACTAGTCTGGAACTTCTATTTTGCTCAGTATATAAATCTCCTGGAAACTGTTCAGAAACGTGCAACAAAACGAATACCCGCCGTCAGGCATCTTCCGTACTCTGAACGTCTTGCTTCCCCGGGCATGGACACATTGAATCTCAGACGTCTGGTAACTGACTTGATAAACACACACAAGGTTATCCACCATCTTTCCAATAACAACCTTGGCTACCTTTTGAATTTCATTTGACAAACACCCGTGGACATGCTTACAAAATAAAAAAAACAACAAAAAAAACAACACAGCATCAATGACTTTCGGAAACATTTTTTCATGCTCAGAATTTCTGAAGCATAGAATAAATCACCTGCATCAGTCGTTAGCAGTCGAGACACTACATCCTTCAAAATTTCCATGCTTCCTGAAATCCGCCAACATTACACCTGATGACTCCTTCCCTTAGTTGTAGTGCACTGTATGCAACAAGTTCTTTTATACTCACTCACCCACACTCACTCACTCATAATATTAAAAGGATTTATTTAAATAACCATTATAAGCTATTGTGCACGTTTCAAAAGTCAGTTATCGATGCATGTGTACAATTGTTATTTAAATAGGTCGTTTAGAATATTTTATTACTCTACGCATTTTTTTTTCAATGATGTGAACGGATTAAAACGTAAAAAAAACATGATTATCCATAATTCACATCATTTCTATTTTGAGTTGCTAAGTTACAGACAATTATTTACGTCTTGAAATACTTTTATGCATATTCTTATCGAAGCTGTATGCATACATACATACACACACACACACACACACACACACACACACACACACACACACACACACACACACACACACACACACACACACACACACACACACACACACACATATATATATATATATAATATGAGATGTTTTGGTGTCCAGAAGACCCAGAAGACAGGTAAGGCTATGTAAGTGCTACAGAAAGACTGCTGTTAAGCTCCCGGTTCAATAATAGCATGAGTGAGGAGTCTAAGGCAGGTCGTGTTTGAGCGTGTATATATGCTAAATAAAATAACAAGACCAAGGTAATTTGATATTCCTAGGACATTTATAAATAGAAAGGTTGTTTTACAACTGCTTCGGGGAAATAAATGATATCCTATCATGAGAGACGAGATAAAAGAGCTTCAATAGAAGGAATTAGTAGAGTTCATTTTTTTAGAAGTTATTCTAGAGAGGGAGAGATATACAAGATATTAGATATAATGCAGAGAGTATAAAAGGAAGATATGAAAGAATTCTTATCGGACTTTACACATCATGGACAAGAAGACTCTTTACCCATTCTACACAACACATTTCTCGGATAACTGAACAGCAACTTCAATATCCAACAGGCATAAATGTTTTCATATCTTCCGTTTGCTCTCTCTGCATTATATCTAATAACTTCTAAAAAAATGAACTTTATTAATTCCTTTTACTGAAGCTCTTTTAACTTCTATTTATAAATGTCCTAGGAATATCAAATTGCCTTGGCCTTGTTATCTTATTTTATTTAACACACATCGTCAATGTATCATATATCCGAAAAAAGAAGCACACTCTAAAGCATAGAGCAGTATTGTATTTATAAGCAGTTAAGCATATGTCCGGTCATAGAGTGACCAATGGTTTCGCATCCATAATGCACTTAGCCCTATGGACGACTCGTCAGACCTTAATAGTGGAGGGCATATATCTTTTCAAACTGGTAGAAATCCGTTACGGTCAGTTAATTAATAAACAAAAAATAAACCTTGTGGGTCGGCGA
>NC_142930.1:33689669-33802169 GCF_046866305.1 Octopus bimaculoides | reverse complement strand
AGAGAGTAATGTTGATGGTGTATGTGTATATATGAGAGAGAGAGAGAGAGAGAGAGAGAGAGAGAGAGATAACTGAAATTTATCATTCAGTTTATTTATTTATTATATGTATATATGTATGAATGGCTTCATTGACACACACTCACATACACGCACACAGGTTGTTTTAATCGATTTTCTCTGTAAGTATGGGGGCTAGGAAAAAATAGAAAGCGTGTTCCAATCTATGCACCCGTCTCCACGTGTGTGCCATTTTTCACGCGAATCCACCCAGCCATTTGGCCGTGAACCTCAAGACAAGAAAGAATACAATGGTCGGCCAACTTCAATTTATATTATAGACTAGAAAGCGCGTTCCAATCTATGCACCCGTCTCCACATGTGTGCCATTTTTCATGCGAACCCACCCAGCTGTGAACCTCAAGACAAGAAAGAATGCAACGGTCGGCCAACTTCAATTTATATTATAGATGACTCATATACTGTTCACTTTCCTGACTTTTGTATATAATTCTATGCACTGTACATGCACCCTTGATGAGATGTAGTGCATCTGAGCACTATACACAATATTTTTATTATTTGCTCAGTATGTAGAAAAGGAGTAGGTAGTAACTCTATAAGATGTACCCGGTGCAAGCTATGGACACATAAGAGGTGCAGCAACATCAAAGGCAGGTTAACTAGCAAGTTAGTTTTTGTTTGTGGCAGATGTTCAGGTGCAATAAAGACTGCAAACAAACAGGAAACAACTTCTATCTCATTCCAGGGTGAAAAACTAGAGGTAGTCGATAGCTTCCGCTATCTGGGCGACCAAGTTAGTAGTGGGGGTGGGTGCGCTGAAAGTGTAGCTGCTAGAATAAGAATAGCCTGGGCAAAGTTTAGAGAGCTCTTACCCCTGCTGGCGACAAAGGGACTCTCACTCAGAGTAAAAGGCAGACTGTATGACGCATGCGTACGAACAACCATGCTACATGGCAGTGAAACATGGGCTGTAACTGCTGAGGACATACGTAAGCTCGCAAGGAATGAAGCCAGTATGCTCCGTTGGATGTGTAATGTCAATGTGAATACCCGTCAGAGTGTAAGTATCTTGAGAGAAAAGCTGAACATTAGAAGCATCAGTTGTGGCGTGCAAGAGAGACGATTGCGCTGGTATGGACATGTGGTGAGAATGGAGGAGGATAGCTGCGTGAAAAAGTGCCACACCCTAACAGTTGAGGGAACCCGTGGAAGAGGTAGGCCCAGGAAGACCTGGGCTGAGGTGGTGAGGCAAGACCTTCGTACATTGGGCCTCACCGAGGCGATGACTACGGACCGAGACCTTTGGAAATGGGCTGTGCGTGAGAAGACCCGGCAAGCCAAGTAAGATCGTTGCCAGTGCCCCTGGACTGGTTCTTGTGCGGGTGGCACATGAGATGCACCATTTTGAGCGTGGCCGTTGCCAGTACCGCCTGACTGGCTCCTGTAGGATTTTCGAGCGAGATCGTTGCCAGTGCCCCTGGACTGGCTTGTGCGGGTGGCACATAAAAGACACCATTTCGAGCGTGGCCGTTTTCGTGCGGGTGACACGTAAAAGCACCCACTACACTCTCTGAGTGGTTGGCGTTAGGAAGGGCATCCAGCTGTAGAAACTCTGCCAAATCAGACTGGAGCCTGGTGTTGCCATCCGGTTTCACCAGTCCTCAGTCAAATCGTCCAACCCATGCTAGCATGGAAAGCGGACGTTAAACGATGATGATGATGATGATGATTATTATTATTATTATTATTATTATTATTATTATTATTAGAAGCCTTCTTTTCTTCCCACTCCCTATCTCACATGCGCACATATCGTATACAGACCAATTGCCTTTAAGTTTTCTATGTTAATCGGGTTAGTGCCTGGCTGTGAGAAAAATGGTGTGTTTATGGTGACATCATCAATACATGCAACGAAGAATATTCATGATCACTGCTTTTATCAAGTTGGTAACTAGGTCAAACATTTATTTTGTTCAAAAAACCATAGTTTTGAAAGCTATGCTTTTGTTTATTCTCAATTTTACTATTGATGTACAACTATCTCGCCATCAATTAAATCTATTTAAATAACCATCTTTTAAGGAAAACTGACCTTACTTCCACTCATCAAATATTTAACAGGGCTGTTTCAATGTATGTAAGTAGATGATTTGCTGGAAAGTTATGGTGAAGTGGATAGCATATAGCTAAATAAAAAGACAATAACTGTTACAAATTGGAGATAACTGTTGAGATACACTTTTGTTTGCAAATTAGTGGAGATACTTATTGATGATACGACAAACACGTATTCAAGAATGGTGACTCTCAGCTGATCCGTCTGGCTGTTGCCTGCACACGAGTAATATCTCGAAAACTAAGTGATCAGTCTACAAATAAAAATAATTTTGAGAGTTTGCAAAAAATATACACCGTTCAAAACATGTGGATAGTTTTTAAAATCCATTATGAAAAATAGCCATAAAACAATGAAAATAGACATGTTGAAAAGAAATTGTTTGTACGTTTATAAAGCTACCAGGAATTATTTCCCTTGAAAGTTATCTCCCCTACAACTTATATTTCTTAGTAAGTTATCGGCAAGTGCGAGAGCCCTTTCAGTCAGACTGGATGTTTCAACGCATCTCCTTCGCCACCCTCTGGGTCAACGCATTTTCTACTTTTCTACAGGGACCATGAGTTACAGGAAATCGAGAGAATGTAAGAATTTCGTAGCTTACTACAGGGTAATAAACTTTTACAACCCCTTACACAAAATATCAAGCGAAACCTCTATACACAATAACTTGTTCTTTAATTGCGAATATAAAATGAATTCAAAGTTGGCGTTTCATCTCAAGGTTGGCGTTTCATTCGTAATTCCTCTGGGGCCATTTTTTAAACCTCTCTCCTTTTAGAATGTATTATTTCGTAATGTATGTCTATGAACTAGAATGTTTGTATATTTTAAAGCACTTTAATATTAACTATAGGAAATGTGATGTGTTATCTTTCATCCTGAGCAAGATTTCATATACTAACTCACTGCTGGCTAGATGACTTCTCACTCCAATTCTTCCTGTCTCTAGTTTCCTTTTTCGATGTAAAAATCATGTACGTGAGGCCTTGGTCAATTCGGGCACTCATCTTGATAGCTGACAAGAACGAAATATCGAACCTTAAAATAAACGTTGCCGATTTTTCTCTCCTTCTCCCTTCATATGTAATGTAATTATTCGTGGACTTAACAACTCCTGTCACTATCTTTTCATCACCACTCTCCTCCTCCTCCTCCTCCTCCTCCTCCTCCTCCTCCTCCTCCTCCTCCTCCTCCTCATCATCATCATCATCATCATCATCATCCGCCTCCTCCGACTCCTCCTCGAGCATGAATTTTGAGGAATTGGGCAAATGATGCTCCAGGTGAGCGGTAGTATCTAATACCTACTTGTGTAACTATTTTACCTCCTGGCAAACGCCCCTGTAATCCTTCTTTTCAGGTGCTGAATACCGAACCCATCTCCCTGTTCACTCTTTTCACTCCTTCCGCATCCTCAGAGCTGGCACATTCAATGTAGGCACATTGAAAAGTAGGTCTGGTGAGATTGTTGAGATGCTAGAACGGAGGCGTGTAGATGTGTGTTCCATTGAAGAAGTAAGGTGGAGGGGAGCTTCAGCTTGGTTCTTCTTAAGTAAAAAAGAAAACAAAAAAAAACATAGGTATAAAATCTGGGAAGGTAATAATGATGGTGTGGGAGATGTGAGGCATGCTTTGAGCTAAGAAATGTGTCGATAGGGGGATTGAGGTTGCCATAGTGTGCGATAGGATACTTATGCTTCGACTAGTTTTCCGAAGCAGTTCGTTGACTGTTATTTCTGACTATGCTTCTCAACTTGGACAGCCAGACGACCAAAAAGATTGAATTTATAATACCCTTTTGCAAACTACCTCGATGACAAACGACAGAGACCTTATTTTTGTGGCTGATGACTTTAATGGAAATGTTGGTCAGTATTCTGGTGGCTTCCATGCTGTGTATGGAGGCTATAGAGTTGATTCCCCTATTGAGGAGGGAACAAGGCTCCCGAAGTTTTCTTAGGCAAAATATTGGGTTGGTGCATTATTGCAGCTTTTTTTCAAGAAATTTTATTCAACAAGAACAATAACAATATTTAACAAAACATCTTTAAATGACGGTCTGACTGTCTGCCAAACAAACGGGAAGTGGTAATTGAAGTAGATAGTTAATATGCTCCGGAATAACCATTTAAAGATGTTTTTGTTACATGTTGTTATTGTTTGTGTTGAATAAAATTTGTTTTAAAAAGAAGCCGCAATAATTATGTATCAACCCAATAACTAGGAAGAGAGTTAACTTGGATGCGATACAGTTTGGTTCTGTGACAGACAGAAGCACTACTGATGCTACCTTCCTCGTAAAGTAACTGCAGGAGAAGCATTTAGCGAAAAATAGGTATTAGTCGATATAGAGAAAGCTCTTGACAAGGTCGTTGATCTCTTCATATAGTGGCCGCTGCGGAAACAAGGAGAAGATGGGTGGTTGGTGAGAGCTGTCCAAGCCATGTACAGGGATGTTGTCAAAAGGTGAAGATCAGCAATGAGTATAGCAACGAATTTAGCGTGCAGGTAGTTAGTTCACCAAGGCTCAGTTCTTAGCCTCTGATTGATTATCATAGTCCTCTAGGCCATATCAGAAGAATTAAAAACTGATTACCCATTGGAACTTTTCTATGATGATGACCTTATTTTTATACTTGAATCTATAATAGAATTAGATAAGAAATTTCAGGTATGGAAGCAAGGCTTGGAATGAAGGAGCCTTAGAGTTAATTTAGTAAAGACCAAAATACTAGTGAACAAGAACGCAGACAAATTACTAATTTCTTCAGGGCAATTTCCCTGCTCAATATATAGGGCAGTTGCAGGTAGAAATTCTATACAGCGTACCCAGTGCAAGCTATGGACATATAGGAAAGTGGGTTATACATCATTAGATGTATACCTGACTTTCCTATATAATATTAGAAATATAACGGAACGCTGAACTCCAGACTATCAACTTAAACAACATTTATTCAGGTGGTAAATATATACATCTTTAGCTCTTGTTTGTTGTTACAGCTTCTGTGTGTGTGAGCATGGTTGTCGGGGCGTTGGTATATAGATGTAAGCGAGCTGTCGAGCGTAAGTTCGAAAGATGGAGAGAGACAGCTAAACACGTCCGTGCTCAATCACTGGCCAGCAAGAAAGAGACAGAATAGAAGCGGGAAAGCTTGCTTGTTGAATTCCACGCATGCGTGAGACTACGCATACGCACAGCGTTACTACAGACACATAAGAAGCGCAGTAGAATCACGGAAAGATTAACAGAGAAAGTAGTCTTTGTGTGTGAAAAATGTACGGGAACTATAAACACTAAGAATACACAGGAAATGCATTTCTTCCAGTGTCCAGGGGTATCCTTTCGAGGTAAAGTGGATGGCATTAGGAAGAGCATCTAACCATAGAAACCATGTCAAAACAGACAGTAGAGCTTGGCGCAGTCTTCTGACTTACTAGCTACTCTCAAACGGTTCAACCAGTGCCAGCATGGAAAACAGATGTTAAATTATGATGATGACGACGACGACGATGACGACGAAGACGATGATGAAAATGCAGTTTGGCTTTATACCTGGGAGAAATATTACCGATACCATCTTCTTAGTGAGACAATTACAGAAGTACTTAGACACGCTTAAACACTTATAGCTGCCCTAGAGAAGCCTTTAATTCCCATTTCTATGATCTGGTGGGTACCGATTGCTATAGCTTTAGATGAATGGCTTTTGACAGCCGTACAAATCATGTAGAGGGGTGCAGTTAGCAAGGCGAAACTTATTAATCGGTTCATCAACAAATTTAGTGGCTAGAGTGTGGCTCATCAAGTTTCTATCCTGAGCCTGTTCCAATTCATTAAAGCCATCTGAACCATAAAAGAGGAGTTTCAGACCAGCTGTACGTGGAGCTTTTCTCTGCTGAGAATTTAGTTCTTATATCCGAATCAGCGGAGGATTTATAGGAGCAAAACCTAGAATTGAGAGGCTTCTAGATAATTTAGCAACGACTAAAGCGTTAATTGGGAGGACAGAAAGTAGGATTCTGAAAATGTAAGAGAAATGGCATGAAATGGCCATACTCGATGTGCAGGAAAGATGTAGATGGGAACTCTATCTGTAAATCTGTGTAAACTATGGACACACGAGAGTTTCATTAAGATGACTGGCAGACTAAAAGAGAAAGCTAAAGAACTGTTACTGAACACCTCTCTTTGAGAAATTTAGAAATAATGATGTTTCTATTTATTAGATCAGTGATTATGTTTCACTTTGAAAACTAAAATTTTCGTTCGGGAATTCAGCAGTACCATCTAGCCAAGCAACTACTCTGTGTTAATGAAGAGAAATAACCCAGGAACCGGTTCACAGATGCTGCTTTGTGCTGGATGGGGATGCTGGACTCCCTATTCGAAAATATAAGGACACAGAAAGTGTGTCGTATAGCCAGCTGTAAACGATGCTTCCTGGCGCTAATCAACAGTACCAATCGTCCCTTTCAGCTCAACCACCTTATGGTGGAAAATAATCTTTACTTTAAAGAACTGTTACTGAATATCTCTCTCTTTGAGAGATTTAGAAATAATAATGTTTCTATTTATTAGATCAGTGATTGTGTGTCACTTTGAAAACTATATATTTTTGAACGGGAATTCAGCAGCGCCGCCTAGCCAAGCATCTATTCTGTGTTGATAAAGAGCAATAACCCAGAAACTGGTCCACAGATGTTACTTTGTGCTGGATGGGAGTGCCGGACACTCCCTATTCAAAAACATAAGTACACAGAAAGTGTGTCATATAGCCAGCTGGAAACGATGTTTCCTGAGACTAAACGACAGTAATAATCGTCTCTTCCAGGACAGCCACATTATGGTGGAAAATAGTTTTTACTAATACCAATTCGTTCTTAGGAAATCTTGTGTGATTAGGAATAAGAAGCTTCTAGCTACTTTGATGGATACATCGGAATTGAATGACGGATTAAACCGGATTACCTTTCTCTTTTTAAAACTTTTTTCAGGTTAGAGGCGTTCCTCCATATACAATCACTTACCAGTAAAGCTACTTCTTGCTAGTGCCTTGTTATGAATGGGTGTGGTTCATTCGAAGATCTCACTGTCTACCGATAGTATGGAGATTCTCCAGGTGGTTCCTGTGGCCATGTTTCTAATTAGAGCTAGAGTGTGGTTGGAATATTTATGGATATAAACAGTTTATTCGTCAGTTTTTTTTTTTGTAGAGGTAATACCTGTCTAATTTGAAGTCTATGGCGATGTCCAAGAGGTCAGCATTTAAGTTGGTGGTAACAGTTATACTTAAGCCGGATTCTTTGAAGTTATTTATAAAATTCTTTGCGAACTTATCCATTGCATGGTCGTTCATATGACTTAAAATTACCAAGCCATCATCTCTGTGCAGGGTTGAAATTTGGTGATGTATACAATCTTTGAGGGCACCCAGGATAAATAACTGAACGTGTTTAGTATCAAACGGTGGTTCCCTTCCTCTATTTTTAAAACGGCGAAATTTGAGTGTGACGAAAAGCAATAATCAGTAATGCTGAAAAGAACTTTGGAAGAATATAATTTCCGAATGATTTCTTCTACTGTTCGATAGAAATTATTACGTACCATTCTTCAGGTTTGAGTTTACTTTATATCAATTACACGGAGAGTGAATGGCAAAAACAATATTTTTATGTTGATATTGATTTTCAAGAGAAAACAATTTTTTATAAAAGAATCTTTTTTGGATTTATCCAGTGAAAACGGAAGAATGTTGAAAATATAGAAGCAATTTAAGAACAATTTGTAAATGCTGATCGAAGACTATCGATCTGTGTGTTATGACAATGCTGCTCTTATGGCTACTTGTAAAAGTGGTCTTCAACAAAGGCTTACTGAAAAAATTGCAAACCTACTTTAGTAAACTGCGATAATCATTCTCTCAATTTGGTTGGAGTGTAAGTTGTTAACTATAATGTATTCCTGGAGCCAACGCGTCGGCAAAAGCTGAAAGATGCCATAACAATAATTGTCAAATCAAAATTCGATTGAGTTTCAGAACAGAGATTAAGAAACCACTTCATGAATGTTTTGATATCAGATTGGAATCTATGTAAAACATACTAATACATGTGATGAAGAGAGGCCGATATTGAATCAAATTTTCAATTCTAGTTTCTTGGTTTTGCTCAGATTTAGAGAAAAAAGCCTTTATTCAATTTAACCCTTTTGAAAATGGCTTGAAGATCAAACCACGAACTTACTACAAGCTATTTGTGGTTTTAAATCGTTCAATGTTAATTTTTTAAGTAATCAAGAATTATTGATCAATGAGACACAAAGATAGGCTGGAACTATGTGATGAATAGGATATTCAAGAAGAAAGACGATTCAGAAAGGAGAAGAATGCCTTATGAAAAAGCCAAGGACGTAGAGTTTGACTGCGAAAGAAGGAAAGTGTAAATAATGAAGAAAATATGACGGTCTCCGTAATGAAATACACATACATACATGCATACATACATACATACATACATACATACATACATACATAAGCCACTCATAATAAAAAGGAATACTGGTGGAATGTCCCAGTGAGGACCTCAATAAAATGTAAGCACAACAGACCTAATTTAATGATTTGGGATAGAGAAATGAAACTGTACACAGTTGTGGAAAATAGCTGCCCAGTGGATGTTAACATGAAGCTGAAGATCAGTGAAAAAGAGAATACTTATGCTGAACCATTGAGAAATCTGCAGTTACTCTATTCAGATTACTAGTTCAGGTTTATAAATGTAATCTTTGGGGTACTGCGATGTGTAACATACTGCCTAAATACCAATCTTGAGAAATTAGGCTTCTTAAAACCAGAAAGGAGAAAGCTAATTCGAAGACTACAGATCCAATCCATCACTGGGACTGTAAAAATCTGTAAAACTTTCCAGAAGTTTATGATTTAAATATATATGAGCATGTCTAGATATGCAACTATATGCATGAGAATACATACATAAAGCAAAACATACAAATCTGCACACATACATACATACATACATACATACATACATACATACATACATACATACATACATACATACATATATGCATACATACACATACATGCATACATACATGCATACATACATAAAAACAAAGATACCCTGTTGTTGATGCTGAAATTCCAATGAAGGAGTCTTAGATCTAGGTTGGAAACCGTTTCTTTCCCTATTGACAAGAAATCTTGAAATAAAACTGAACAATGACACACATCCAGATAACATACATACATACATACATACATACATACATACACCAACAGTTGGAAAACTGAAGTTTTTACAGTCCTTTGTCCCGAGTTTCGTGTTGCAGTTTTTTGAAAATAATATTTTGCCTTTGTTTTTAAAAATAACTTTTTGATTGATACAGTTATAAGCGTTTGGCGATACAAAGTAGATAATAGGAGGGAAATCACCTCACCGAAGTTAAAGAAAGTTACATTTCCTTCAGCAATGGAGATAGTATATTCTTTATTTCTAGAAAGATTTAAAGAATTCTGTCATGGCTTTAAATCTCATTCTTGGCTCAAAATAAAGTACTATGCATATAATTTGTCCGTAATCTGACTATGATTATATGAAAAGTAACTTTACTGAATAAATGGATTCCAATATCGAAGACACATCAAGACTAGAGATAGAAATGATTCCAGGATTTGGAATGAAATTATTGAACCATATAGTATTAGCCACAGATTCCAGTACCAGGCTTTTAAAAAAATAAGTTCTGGGGTCAATTCATTCGACTAAATATTCTTCAAGGCAGTGCTCCAGCATGGCCGCAGTTTAATGACTGAAACAAATAAAAGATATATACACTCCTACTTCTGATATCCAAAGAAGCTATTGGATTCTGAAATGCGTACTTCTTTTTGCATACTTATAGATAAATTCTACATTTTCAAAGTTTCGAATAAATATATTGGAATAATATTCCTATTGATTGCATCATCATCATTTGTATAGATACTTGTAAATAGATAAATTACACTATAGAATAATTAATAGAAACATTTAATATATCATTCTTGAGTTGAGCCGTTTCGAACACATTAATCTTATAATAATTCTGCTTGTCAAAGGTGGCGAGCTGGCAGAAATGTTAGCACGCCGGGCGAAATGCTTAGCAGTATTTCGTCTGTCTTTACGTTCTGAGTTCAAATTCCGCCGAGGTTGACTTTGCTTTCATCCTTTCAGGGTCGTTAAATTAAATACCAGTTGCGTACTGGGTCGATCTAATCGAATGCTCCCCTCCCCCAAAATTTCGGGCCTTGTGCCTTGAGTAGAAAAGAATAATTCTGCTTGTTACTCCGTTAAAGAGGAGTAAGGCGATGAGGGGGAAAGTGCTGTGTATTAAGTCTATAAAATTGAGCGTAACTACAGAGTTGTACCCACCAGACTTTGGAAGGTCATAACTTTCAGAAAAATGAATATTTTTTAATGAAATTTTCTATGCATATAATATTTATTATGTAGATTCTGAATATACAAAAATTTCCGGTGAAAGTGTTTTGGAATGGGGGTGGGGGACAATTTTCGGAAATTCCAACAGAGTCCACTTAAATTCTTGTACATTTCGAGCATGTAGGAATTTTGAAGGAAACAACTGCAGGTTATTTTTGAGAAGCGTTCCCCACTCGGTGGTGTTTCGGAGCAAGTCGTCCATATTTGTTTCATTTTTCTCTATTATGTGCGTATGTGCATCCGTAGATTTCTAATGAAGTAATACGCAGAAAAGAGAAGCCGTCATAAGAAAACTTACGTTAAAAACAACATGCACACGATTTTTTTCTCTCAATAGAAGTAAATTCCAAAGTAAACGTTTCTAGTAGAGAAGTAGAAGAGAACAGAAGCAGCGTATTACTTCATTACAAAGTCTGGTGGGTACAACTCTGTAGTTATGCCTAAAATTGTGCATAAAGTGTATATATAAAGTGCATTAAGTAATCATCGTGTTCCAATTTCCTTCACTTTTCAATGAGTAGCAGATGAGCGGCTATCTTTTGACACAACACAGGCTACACTTTCAGGTTTTTCGGATAAAGTTTTCAGAAATAACCCAATAAGTTTACCATTAATTCCGTGAAATATTCACGGATCCGGCTAATGTAAATATAATAAATATGTCAGCGATTCCTGAATAGTCTTTCTTTCTTTCTTTCTTTCTTTCTTTCTTTCTTTCTTTCTTTCTTCCCCTCTCTCTCTCATTTACACCCTGAATAAGTGCGCGCGCGCGCGAGTATGTGTGTGCGTGCGTGCCTCTGTGTGGGTGTGTATGCATACAAATGACACAACACAAGTAATATTAAGAGGCAAAGAAGAGACAAAAAAAAAAACCCAAATAATAGGCTGAGTCAGACAAGCGAAAGCATGTGTATGAAAAAGTGTAGAAATATAAAACGAAAATGACAATCAAAGAAGTGTACAATGAAGTTAAATACTCCAATGCAAGAAACAGAAGAGAACTAACAATGATACTTTTGATCAAAGAAAAGAAAAAACAAATGAGAAGCAAGAGGCAGAAAAAAACAAATGTATGATATTCGCTATACGACATCAGTTTTCGTGGCAGATTAGACGTAGAACGAAAGCTGTAAGTAGAATAGAATGATCGGAATTAGAGACATAATGTAGGCTACAGTGAGATTAATTAGGGAAAGATAAATGGAGTGAGAGAGAAAAGGGATAGAAAGGGGGAGAAAAATGAGAAAGTGATGAAGAGGGTGAAAAATTAAGGAAATGACTAGCAAGGGGGAGTGACGCGTGGTTGTGTAGGATATATATATATATATATATATATATATATATATATATATATATATATATATATATATATATATATATATGGTAAAAGAAGGAGATCTACCTTTAATGTATGTGCGTGGTGTGTTACAGTGTGAAGACATGTGTGAAAGGTTGGTAGGTTGGCGGTTTGTTTGTAGCTTTAAGATGAAATGGTTTGTCAGTGTGTCTGTTTGTGTGTGTGTGTGTGTGTGTGTGTGTGTGCACAAGAAGTGAGTAGCTATGTCCATGTACCAATGTAGCCTATGTAGATAAATAGATGTACAGGATAGTGCGTGTAATCTGTGAGATGGGCGTGTAAAAATGTAGTGAGTGCTGGAGGATAGAATGCTGTGTGATAGGGTCCAGTTCTGTTATCCTGACAACACTATTCATACTCGGAGAAGTAGTCGAAGCAAAAGATGAGGTGTTTTTCTTTTTGGTGGCGTGAAACAGGGATCCGTGATGTAAAATAGCACTAAAAGCCGAGAGACGGGAAACAACGAGCGTGAGTTGAAATAGCGTCCAACTCTTGATATGGTGTTATTTAGACGGATGTCATGTAAATGTTCAGTGAAACAATTCACTTATTTAGGGCAGGTTTTCTCCAATATATAGAAGACCATAGAACTGATATGTATGTATGTATGTATGTATGTATGTATGTATGTATGTATTATGTATGTATGTATGCGTGTGTGTGTGTGCATGTATGTATGTATGTATGCATGTATGTATGTATGTATGTATGTATGCGTGTGTGTGTGTGTGTGTGTGTGCATGTATGTATGTATGTATGCATGTATGTATGTATGTATGTATGTATGCGTATGTGTGTGTGTGTGTGCATGTATGTATGTATGTATGTATGCGTATGTGTGTGTGTGTGTGCATGTATGTATGTATGTATGCATGTATATATGTATGTATGTATGCGTATGTGTGTGTGTGCGTGTGCATGTATGTATGTATGTATGTATGCGTATGTGTGTGTGTGTGTGCATGTATGTATGTATGTATGTATGTATGTATGCGTATGTGTGTGTGTGTGCATGTATGTATGTATGTATGTATGTATGTATGTATGTATGTACATAGACATGTGTGCGTATTCTATCATTTTTTTGCTTCAGTCACTGGACCGCGGGCATGCTGAAACACTCATCTGAAACATCCATTCGAAGACAATAGTCGATTATATCAACCTTGTACTTATTTTATAGCCTGATATATATCGGTTTCTATTTGTCGAACAACTATGCTTTGGGAGGTAACGCAGAGAAACGTTTTTCAAGCAGTATCAACAAAGATGTTGTTACAAATACTATATGCACGTAAATACGTAACATACAAACACGTACAGACATACATATTGCTAACACAATACAAACTAGATACTTTTAGCATATCCAATAAAACTGTTAACTGAAGAGATAGATAATACTTTCTGCTTGCAGAAAAATTTTAGATTTTCAAATTGTATTCCTGATTTTTATTTTCATAAAATCTCGGTTAGTATGTGTTGTTGTTGTTGTTGGCACTCCGTCGCTTACGACGTCGAGGGTTCCAATTGATCCGATCAACGAAAACAGCCTGCTCGTGAAATTAACGTGCAAGTGGTTGAGCACTCCACGGACACGTGTACCCTTAACGTACTTCTCGGGGATACTCAGCGTGACAAGGCTGACCCTTTGAATTACAGGCACAACAGAAATAGGAAGAAAGAGTGAGAGAAAGTTGTGGTGAAAGAGTACAGCAGGGTTCGCCACCATTCCCTGCCGGAGCCTCGTGGAGCTTTAAGTGTTTTCGCTCAATAAACACTCACAACGCCCGGTCTGAGAATCGAAACCACGATCCTATGACCGCGAGTCCGCTGACCTAACCACTGGGCCATTGCGCCTCCTAGTATGTGTAGGCCAGAAAAAAATATAACGTTTCCAATCGCAGAGACATGAAAGAAAGGAACACTACGTTCATGGTGCATGTTTTTCTCTCATAATTGATGTGCATTTTACATTAGGTAATTTCCATATATATGTAAGTAGCTAGCTTACCAACCACATGGTTCCGGGTTCATTCCCACTGCGTGGCACCTTCGGCAAGTGTCTTCTACTATACCCTCGGGCTGACCAAAGCCTTGTGAGTGGATTTGGTAGGCGGAAACTGAAAGAAGCCTCTCGTATATATGTATATATATATATGTATATATGTATGTGTGTGTATATGTTTGTGTCTGTGTTTGCCCCCCCCCCCCCCCCCCCACATCGCTTGACAACCGATGGTGGTGTGTTTATGTCCCCGTAACTTAGTGGTTCGGCAAAAGAGACTGATAGAATAAGTACTAGACTTCCAAAGAATAAGTCCTGGGGTCGATTTGCTCGACTAAAGGCGGTGCTCCAGCATGGCCGCAGTCAAATGGCTGAAACAATTAAAAGAGTAAAAGATACACACACACACACACACACACACATACACACATACACATATATATATGTATATACTACATATGTGGGAAATTCTGTCTGTGGGTGTGTTTGTGGAGTTGTTAGCTAACTCCTCCTACATCGTTTTATCGATTTTGATGAAACTTGACACGTGAGTAGAACTCATGTCTGGAAACCTCATGGCATACTCAGATTGCTGAAAAAAAATCGATAATAAGGTCTCTGGAAGGGATCCTTATGTATAATCAAGGGAAATAACCCATTCATTTTCCTAAATTAATGAGACAGACATTGAGTATGCTTATTTCTTAGTATTTGAACTGTTAAGAGTTATTTTCGCAATCTATCCAGTACAACCCTTAAACAAAGAAATTGTATTTCCCTAAACAATAGATCCACTTATTTCGGTTAGTGCCTTATTCATAAATATACCAATGCTAGCGCCGCTGAGGGTAATATTCTCTGGGAATGCACAAAAGCCCTTTTCAGTTATTTACTTTGAATTGCTATTATCTCATATTTGATTAGCCTGTTATTACGTAACAGGCTTCACGATTTTAGTATACATACCTTATTGGTATTTCCTCCTATGTTCTATATACTCTGGGAACGCATTAAAGCCCTTTTCGGGGCTACTTTATTTGAATTCTTACTATCAGGTAACTAATTTCATGTTATTATATAACTGACTTCACAATTTTGGTATTTATAACTTATTGGGAATTCCTAAAAACAAGATCCTGTGTAAGACAGTTCAGTATTCTCTGTAAATGCACAAAAACCGTTTTAAGGGCTACATACTTTGTATTGTTGTTATTGTATTAGAGAAACAATTATGAGAACGGAGCCAAGGAATAAGCCCTGATTCCCCTGGGATTACCGCATACGTCAAATAGTATATATATATACATATATATATGTATATATACATACATATACACTATACATGCTTATACATGTGTGTGTGTGTGTGTGTGTGAGTGTGTGTATGTATACACACGCACGCACAAATACACCAGGTTTCGAGTTTCTTTTCGTATGTATACCTTTCTGTCTTTCTCACCAGCTCGTATGCTGTGTGAGTGCGCGCACGCCAGTATATGCGTATGTGTGTTTGTATGAGTGTGCGTGTGTGTGTGTGTGTGTGTGTGTGTGTGTGTGTGTGTGTGTGCATCTATTTCCATGAATATATGTATTTTACGTATATACACATGTATACGCGTACTTCTGCTTGCAACTGTTATCGACAAATATTATTTCCGGTGAACTATTCAGACTTTCATAGACGACACATCACATTCGCACAACCCCACACCCACAAACACAAACACCTTGTCTCTGCACTTACTCACTTTTATACACGCACCTAGCAACCACTTCTCTCAAAACTACCACAAGCAAACCAATATCCATACAGCCGATATTGAAAGCAAATTACCAGAAGTTAGATCCATTACCATGACATTTAGCCGTTTCAGTCTTTATATTTATCTATATCTTTTATTTATCTGCTTAATTAATTAGTGCGTCATCACTTAGCGTACCCGATTCCTCATCAATGCCTCAATGTCTGTCTCACTGTATCAGTACTTGGTCACCTACCTTTGTATAGCGAAACATCTGTGTATCTCCGACTACACGCGATACACATTTACACCTTTAAACCAGATAATGACACTCGTACACCCGTCAACACATGCACCCACAACTTCTATCTAATTAACAACCCACTACTCCAATACTCCTGCAACCTCTTCTATCCCCCGTCAATAACTATCTCTTATTATTATAATTATCGCTTATATTCATATAAAATTATATTTCCTATACTCAACAAAAGCTATGATGGCATGTCCCAGTCTGAGGAATCAAAGGATGAAATTGTCGGTCATTTGGATATATATTTTTCTACTCTAGGCACAAGGCCCGAAAGTTTTGGGGGAGGGGGCCAGTCGATTAGATCGACCCCAGTACACAACTAGTACTTAATTTATCGACCCCGAAAGGATGAAAGGCAAAGTCGACCTCGGCGGAATTTGAACTCAGAACATTAAGACAGACGAAATACCGCTAAGCATTTCGCCCGACGTGCTAACGTTTCTGCCAGCTCGCCGCCTTAGTCGTTTGGATGTATTGAATTTTTCAATTCTCGAAATAGATCTTACTTTACATACAGTGTTGAGTTCTTCTTTTCCTAGCGGTATGTGTACACAGTGTTCAAACCATACACTTCTATCCATACACATGTACGCACACACTGACATATACATAAACACATACAGGCATACATACTTATGAATTACATTTTTTGCGTCATTTTATCCCTCTCTTCTTCACCTAATCATTTCTTGACTCTTTCCCTTTCTCGTCTTCATTACTCCTTCCTCTTTTCTTCTATTCTCTTTTTACCCGTTCTTTCTCTCTCTAATATTTATACTACACCACAATGCTTTACTGTTTTCTCATAAGCCTCCTTTCCACAACGTGCTCTCTATTTTTTATTCTGTTCACATTGATATTCACCTTGTTTTCGCTTTCTCTTTACGTTGTAGTACTAATGTTCGAATTTTGACCATTTCTTTTCCTTACGCATTACCACACATTGCCGATTTGGTCTCTACTATCTTCAGTCAAAATATTTTAATATTCTAACTGTATACAATGTCTGTTATTTATTCTGCTGGTCTCTGCAGAATATTAATAACTAAACAAACGGTCTAAATTGTCGTACATAATTTATTTTCATACTTTTAGCATATTCTCATGCACATGTTGCCTTCTTGACTCACTATGCCGAAGGCACATTGCCTCCCGATTTGTTATTCAGCCATATCGTTGCTAAGCCTTTCCTGGGTAGATTTTAAAATGTAGTGATACGTTGAAGCCAGCGGTCTTGTTGTTAATGTTACCGAAACTGTAAAACTTCAGTCAACAAATGATGAAGATGCATATGAATATATAATGTTTGTTTCCACTTCAACATGGCTGTTCCATACGGAGTAATGTTACTACATTTTTTTAAACCCCAGGACGACACCTCCTCCAGCTGGTTAACGACGCAAAACCTGTGTCCGATATATTGCAAGTGAGGGAACCCCCACCCCCACCCCATCCCATCCTGTGGTGATAGGACCAGAAGACCAGAACTGGTTTTAGTGTCTTACCCTTCCTCAGTATTCGACACCCGTCTGCTAGAAATGGCAGTCGTTCGTTCCAGTTCACAATGCATAAATAAATAAGCGACATTCAACCGCTGATTTTACAACAAGCAAAGTAACTAGTTCTGAAATTCCTATAAGTGATGCAAGTAGTAACTCTACTAATATCAGGGTCTTGTCCTTTCACTGCTGGATGGAAGGGGTTCGCTCCCTTGCTCGCGATATATCGGGCACAGGTTTTATGTCGTTAACCAGCTGCAGGAGGTGTCCCCTTTGGAGTAAAAAAGAGTAGTAACATTGTTCCGTGTGGAACAGCCATGTTGAAGTGGCAACAAACATTATTTTTCAGTAGAGTTACTACTTGCATCTCTTATAGAGAATTTAGATCTAGCTGCTGACCTTGAAATCGTTTCGATATATGACAGAACTTTTTCAAAACAAATTTTTCATTTCTTTGTTCATTCCCTCGATTTTAGCGCGTGTGTATATTTGATAAAGTAGCTTAAGGCCTTTGGCGTCTATTTACAGCTTGTGGCTTTACTTCTCGTAATTGCCCTTAATATAATATAATATAATATAGTATATATATATATATATATATATATATATATATATATATATGAAGTAAACACAAATGGACGTTGTCAACATTTATTCTAGGCCAGCTAATGTTATCTATGTCCAGGTCGATGTTTAAAATATTACCTGTTTAAAATTTTACATGATGATGGTAGATTGTAATCTTTTATGACTGCATCAAATAAAATAAAATACTACCGAAACGCTTGTAACTTTTAAACAACATTTGTGTTTAGTTTTTATACCCTCTAATGACCCATCCCCGACTCGGATCAATGGTTTAAATTCGATTTATGCAACTGTTAATCCTGACATGTTTTCTTCTGTCTCCGTTTTTTATACCTCTCTCCATCTGTTTTCTCGTCTCATTCAAATCTGTAGAAGAGCGTAGACTCGAAACGTAAAAGACTCTTCCACTTTTCCTGAGCGTCAAATTACTTTGCATGGATATGTTAGTAGAAAGCTCCGAAATGATAGTAACATTGATCATAGACCAATAGCCGGATTACTTCCTCCCACTTTGAAGGGTATGCGTTTACAATCCAAGAACAGGAAATATCAACCAAGTACATGATGCACAAAAGGGATAGCGATGCAAGAAAATCAGTAGAATCTGACAACGGATGCAGACTTTATGGAGTTAACATCAAAGATATCATCGACAGTTATTTGAAAATGTCATCACGGTAATATCTACCGATGAGACATGATGTTGTAGCTAGGACACTCTATAATGAAATACGTAGGAAAGAAAAGCCCGAGAACAAATGTATGGTAGAAGTCACAGCCACTCATAATAAAAAGGAGTTCTGGTAGAATGCCCCAGTGAAGACCTCAATAAAATGTAAGCACAGCAGACCTGATATAATGATTTGGGATAGAGAAGAGAAACTGTGTACAGTTGTAGAAATTAGCTGCCCAGCGGATGTTAACATAAAGCTGAAGATCAGTGAAAAAGAGAATACTTACGCTGAACTATTGAGAAATCTGCAGTTACTCTATACAGATTACATGTTCAGGTTTATACCTGTAATTATTGGGACCCTGGGATATGTAACACACTGCCTAAATACCAATCTTGAGAAATTAGGCTTCCCAAAACCAGAAAAGAGAAAGCTAATTCGAAGACTACAGATCCAATCCATCACTGGAAATGTAAAAATCTGTAAAACTTTCCAGAAGTTTATCATTTAAATATATATGAGCATGTCTAGATATGTAAGTATATGCATGAGAATACATACATACATACAAATACCCTGTTGTTGATGTTGAAATTCCAATGAAGGAGCTTTGGATCTAGGTTAGAAACTGGCTCTTTCTCTATTGGCAAGAAATCTTGAAATAAAACTGAACAATGACACATAAGTACATGTATGTAACGTGTATTTTTGTATGCATGTATATATATATATATATATATATATATATATATATATATATATATATATATGTATGTATATATATGTATATATATGTATATATATGTGTGTATGTATATATATATATATATATATATATATATATATATATATATATATATATGTATATGTATATATGGGTGTATATATATATATATATATATATATGTATGTGTGTATGTATATATTCAATATCTACTTAAAAATGGATGTCTTAGAACACAGAATACTGCAAATGTTTACCATTAGAGAACTTTGCATATAGACTTTTGGTGCATATAAACACTCTTGTTATACCACTAGCGGGAGATAAACAAATGACATCGCCGTCACCAGGACTACCAGATCATGTGATTTCAGCCTTCTTTGGTAGACACCCGACAGCTGGATATAGCAGCGACTCCTCTGCTAGCGATATACACAAAATTACGGTGCTGAATCAGATACTGGTGTCGCAAGTAGCCAGAGGGCTTTAATGCTGACAGCAGCGATAGATGTTGATTGTCTTCTGCTAGCAGTATAAACAAGAGTGCTTATATGCACTGCACATCCACATGAGAAGGTATCTCATGGTAACTATTGCTGGATTCTAATACAACATCCATTTTTAGGTGGTGATAAATATCACCTTTTAGTATTAATACAGCCTCTGTCACTATCAATAATACATACATGCATACATATATATATATATATAAACACACACACATGCATATACATACACACACACACACACACACATATATATATATATATATATATTATTCTTTTACTCGTTTTAGTAATTTAATTGTGGTCATGCTGCAGGGCCGCCTTTAGTCGAACAAATCGACCCAGTACTTATTCTTTGTAAGCCTAGTACTTATTCCATCAACCCTTTTGCCGAACCGCTAGGTTACGTTGACGTAAACACACCAACATCGGTTGTTAAGCGATGGTAGGGTGACAAAAGACATACAAATACACACACACACACTCAAACGCGCGCGCCCGCACACACACGCACATATATATATATATATATATAAGGGACGACCGTGCGAACTCATAAAAGGAGAAATGGTGACGAATGGAAAAACAGAGGACTCCTTTTATTTAAACGTGTCACACGGTCGAACACACAATTATATATCGATGGATGATATATATGATATGTTATGCGACGATAACATAGATGACCAGTAATGAAAGACCACAACCGTATAAGATGAATAACTGAGATATTTATTGTAGTGTTAAAGATGTATGTCTGTGTGAGAGTGTGAATGCGACATATAAGAACATAATCAAAGACAGGCCGTCATACAAAGAAAAGTGTGTATGTGAGTGATACATGTGTGTATGAGAAATATTACAGCAGAGAAAAAGAGAGTCAATAACACGTGAACAATTATACCAGTTCGTTAGTACACTATAGGAAAAGTTCTGTATGTGAAAGTGAGGAGAGGCTGAGTGCGGCAGTGCTGATCACTAGTTGTGATGTCGTGGCATCGATGCCGGGCCGTGATTCTTGTTATACAGATGTTCGTCGCTGGCTGAGAATTTCTTGTCTGTTTAAGAACTCTTGTCTGTTTATTTACCGTGGTGAAGCTGAGTCACCTAACAGAATCGAAGAGAGAGATGTGCCGCGGAGGTTTGGTTTGGTGTACATAGTGAGTCGTGTTGACGCTGGTAAAGATTGTTGCTGGTTAGTAGTAATCGTAGATTCGTGTTGGTCATGATGATGATGCTGGATAGTAGTCGTAGACTCTTGTTGCTGATGTGGCGACGGCGGTGGTCATCGTGGCTGGACGAAGCTGCTGAAGTGGTCGCTGGCTGCTGCTGCTGTCGTGTGGTACACGGAACAGTCTCTGAGAGAAACTGGACCGAGACAAATTATTGGGTATGAGTTAAAGCTATTTATAACAAACTATGGGCTCCCGAAGGCTTCAGAATTTTACTCTATCACGTGACCTTATTAGGGGCCGTGATTGGTCAGTTTGCGTTCTGGCGGGAACGGTTCGAAGAAGTTGCCGATTCGAATAATGATCAGTCACGTGATGGACAAGGAATGGGTTCTCTAATACGCTCGCATTTATTTATATTTAAATGAGAAGATTGTATGTAATGGCGATAGTAGTTTTGTATCTAGTGACGATAGGTAGTTTCACTACATATATATACGACGGGCTTGTTTTTGTTTCTACTTCCAAAGGTTTGGTCGAGTCTATAGTAGAAGACACTTACCCAAGGTGTCACGCAGTGGGACTGAACTCCGAACCATGTGGTTGGGAAGCAACACCTTTCCAATTTAGATACGTATACATTGGTTGAGCTGGTCTCTTAAAATAAGATAAAATAAAATAAAATAAAATAAAATAAAACAGAAAATAACCTATAAGCGGAAGGGTAGAACTCTGTGTCTGGAAGAGAAATCTATTAATTTTCTATGACATTTATTTCTGAGAATGTCACAATAATAATGTTTTGTGCTTTTTCAATCTGTATGAAACCAGTACAAGTTTCTACTATAACATACTTAGTCTGCACAGCAAAGGAATTCTACTTAAGTGATATATTGTATCTGCTTGCTCATGATTTATCTCAATACAATTAGAGAGCAATGTTTACATTAGGTGGGGTTATATTTTGTGAGCAGGTATACTGGATGGAAGGCTGATAACAGACTAGGTCATACACCGCGTTTTCTATTTACCTTCTTCATCTCGTTCAACTACAAGCCGTTATCTAAAGAAACAACCGGCTCTGGTCCTTCTTGACTATTTCTAACACCGCATAAAATGCTGGTTGTTAAACGGGGTGGAAACAACAACCACAACTTAATGAAGGAGTGAAGGGAATTTCAGCGCTGATTTCATTCTTTCTATTGATTTTTACATAACTCATATCATAATTTGTTTAGTAGACACTGTGTGTCGTATTCATTTAGCAATGCTTTCTGTATTAATGAATCTATTTCGATTTGTTTTTGTTGATATTTTATCGATGATGATGATAAAAATAATAATTACAATGGTTATGTCGTAGCTGTGGTTGTTGTTACTCAATTCGTTATCCAATCAGTTCTCAGGATCATATTACCGTTGGCAGTCATACTGGATTCAATACATAAAAAATGATAAATTGACTGGAATGGGTAAGTACTGAATTTAGTTACTAACTTTATATACATATATATATATATATATATATATATATATATATATATATATATATATATATATATATATATATATATATATATATATATATATATATATGTATGTATATATATATGTGTGTATATATATATATATTATACACACACACTCACACACATGTGTGTATATGCCTATCTATCTATCTATTTATTTGTATGTATATACAAGGGGGTTACTGAAAAGTTCCTGACTTTGGGTAAAAGAAAATATAGGAAGATCAGTTAATTATGATTTCATTCAACATATTCTCCTCTCAGATTCACACACTTCAGTTTTTCTAAGCCCTGTAAAAGAACAGGGAAGGTTGGGCCTACAGCCAGGCCTTTCGCGACACCCTTAAAACCTTTTAGCATCTCCTTCCACACACACACACACACACACACACACACACACAATGAGGTTTGTACATTTTACACTAGTCGAGTAATTTGCCAGCAAACCAATTTCCATGATCCGATTTACTAATCGTGATTGTAATCATTTTCCTTATTTCCAGTTGCACCTCCATCCCACAAGAAAGTCATGACAAACACCACACAATCAAATATCACTTCCGCTATAAATCTTAAGTCTTTGGAGAAATCAATATATTCCCTCGTGCAATGTTCTGTACCATGGCGCGACGGTAAACGTTCAGCTAATTAAGTTCCTGATCTGGTTTCAATTCGCATGTCAAAACTTTTTGCATTATTTGCGTCGTTAAGCTCCATTGGGAAAAGCATGAATGCCATAGCGGCCCATCTTTCTTTTTACTAAACGTCAAGCCTTTTGTTTTTGTATGAAATCAATGTTGGCTTAACTTTGAGTTTTGATCGCAATAAGCGGATTTTACAGTGTGTGTGTGAGACTGTGTCCATATACACCCAGCCATACATATCTACACGCCAACATGCATACGTATATACACACATGTACACACACACACACACACACACACACATATATATATGCGAGTAAAAATAAGTACAAAAAAGGGGGGGTTTGTATGATTGTGTATAGAGGAATATATTATTTTGTTTAAAAGAGTTCCAACACTATCTGTTTTTTATGTTTTATTTATATTCCTGCAAAACCAATGTGAGATATAGAATATGGAATATACAATATATAATATAATATACAATATATAATATAAAATAAAAATGGATGGTACTATGAAATAAAGTATTGAATGTCTTATTGAATATATGGAATATGTCTTATTGAATAGATGAAATATTGAGTGTTCAATATAAAGGATTAAATATATAAAGGCTTTATATATTTAATCCTTTATATTGAACACTCAATATTTCATCTATTCAATAAGGCATATTCCATATATTCAATAAGACATTCAATACTTTATTTCATAGTACCATCCATTTTTATTTTATATTATATATTGTATATTCCATATTCTATACCCCACATTTTGTTTTGCAGGAATATAAATAAAACATAAAAAACAGATAGTGTTGGAACTCTTTTAAACAAAATAATATATATATATATATATATATATATATATATATATATATATATATATATATATATATATATCTTAATATAAATTTGAGTGCTGTTTCTTTGTCCGTTACATTTGTATGTTCGTTAACTCCCCCTAGAATGTTGGTGCAAGGACAACGAAGCTCAAACCAACAACTCCCCTAATCCCAGGAAATGTCCTAAGGGGGTCTATATTTTTAAGGGCCGCTTAATTGGGGCCCCACTGACCCCCTATTTTTACTGCGCTTTAAACTAAATACATGGCATTGGCGACCAAATCGAAGCAATGACAATGAATTTCATACCATGAAATCCCAGTGAATATCGTAAGGAGGTTCGATTTCTGAAAAGCCGCTTAAATGGGGCTCCATTGCCCCACCCCTGTTTTTACTGCTTTTACCTCGCTCCTACGCTTATTGATTAAACTGTGATCAGCATCAGTGCTTAGCACATTTGCAGATATAAGTTTCATTACACAAGGGTAGAGGGCCGCGAAGCGGCCCGATAGTGGAAACGAAGGCCTCAAAAGTGCGCTCCGCAGGAGCCAGCCTGGATGCCGCCCGAGGGGATACTTTAAGGCTACTATATATATATATATATATATATATATATATATATATATATATATATATATATATATATATATATATATATATACACGCGTTCATGTTACATACAAATACTCACACACATGCATACGCACACACGCTCGCATGCACACGCACGCACACACACATAAACACGTACACACACACATACACATTTGTATGTTATAATTCCGTGTTTTTTTCAAAGTTTTTTTGCCAATAAAGAAAGAGCTGGTTTCTAACATAGACTCAAGACTCCTTTATTTGAATTTCAACATCAACAGGGCATTTGTGCATGTATGTATGTATGTATGTATGTATGTATGTATGTATGTATGTATGTGTGTGTGTATGTATGTATGTATGTATGTATGTATCAATGACAGTTGTAAATAGTGCCACCGGGGACGAAACTCAGAGTAGTAGACAGCCAATATTGGATATAATAAATATATCTGTCCACACTTTACCAAACATATTGGGTTCTGCATCAGATAATGTTTGCACAACGTAATGTATATGATGGACAGATAGATAGGTAAATATAGATATAGATATAGATATAGATAGATAAATCTATCTATCTCTCATTCTATCTATCTATCTATCTATCTATCTATCTATCTATCTATCTATCTATCTATCTGTCTGTCTGTCTGTCTGTCTGTCTGTCTGTCTGTCTGTCTGTCTGTCTGTCTGTCTGTCTGTCTGTCTGTCTATCTATCTATCTATCTATCTATCTATCTATCTATCTATCTATCTATCTATCTATCTATACGCACATGCATACGTATACACACTCTTATATATTTATGCATTCCTAGTCGTGGTTGTGGTGTCGGGCTCACGACCATAAAGTCAATCTTCGATTCCCCGACCAAACCAGCATATTGTGTCCTTGAGGAAGATACTTCAGTTTACGCTACTCAACTGAGATTTTGATTAACCAACTGCTGATGCAGCCACCTACCTCCGCTCTCTCTCTCAAATTGCCGAAACCTGGTTGTCCCACTGGGCCAAAGATGAGAGGATCAAGAGAGAGTTCGGATCTTGTTCAAAACGGGGGCACCAGTATTTTCTTAACGAAACACTTTGAAACTTGGGACACTGGTAGAATGTGTCATATAAAACATCTTTTTCTCTTAGTCTTCTTAACAAAAAAAAAACGTACATCGCAAGTAATTTCATGTTAAAGTTGTCGTATTTCTGTAATTTCAACCAATGACTGACGTCCATTCAGCCGAATAAATTAAGTGCTGACTACGTAAACAAACGATTCTCGCGGTGATAAAATTATTATTTCTTTGTCAAAAAATGGCTGAAGCATATTGGCAGTAGTTAATAAACCTTTCTATTATAGGCACAATGCATGGTTTTTGAGGGAAGGAGCAAGTCAATTAGGGTTAGGGTTAGGGTTAGGGTTAGGGAAAACGAACACACGTGTGTTGCCTCTGCAAAATGTCAGAAGTAATGGAGATTAAATACGCTTTACACCGCTTAAACTGCCAAAGGAGTAAGTGTAAACAACTGAATACTTGTCAGTGATT
Source organism: Octopus bimaculoides (assembly GCF_046866305.1). Lineage (NCBI taxonomy): Eukaryota > Metazoa > Mollusca > Cephalopoda > Octopoda > Octopodidae > Octopus > Octopus bimaculoides. The sequence goes on along the minus strand of NC_142930.1, from coordinate 33,775,777 downwards.
GGTTGAAATTATCGAAATAAGACAATTTTTTACATGAAAAAAATTCGAATACAAATTTTTTTTTCTGTTGTATAACACAAAATAGATAAGTATACGAAGTTTGAAAGTCTTTCGGTACCAAAAACACTACATAAAACATTAATGAAAACTGGTGCCCCCGTTTTGAACAAGATCCGAGAATTCTTGTTTACTCGCAACTATTTAGGCACCTAAAACAATTAGCAAAAGCATGATACATGCTACCAAGTCATTAATGATTCCAGTTGACAGCACTAATGTGAGTGTATATGTTACACACAAGTAACAATAGTCGACCTGAAGGATTTTGTTTTACCCCAAAATTAGTTCGTCTTGGAATCAAAAATTAAAATAAAAACGTCAGACAGACATAAACTGAATTTCCTTGATCGAAAATACCATAAGTCCAGATTATTGAATTAAGCGAAGTACAAGTTATCAAATACACCAATTTTAGGAGTACAAGTATGGGTGGAGCATTTAACGAAAGCGCAGAAAAATGTCGGTTTTGCACTAATTGCCCATCAATGTTTTTAAGGCATGTAGTGGTATGGAGTTGTGTATCCGTATACACACACACACACACACACGAGAAAGAGAGAGACAGAGAAAGTGACAGAGAAAGAGAGAGACAGTGCAAGAGAGAGAGAGAGAGAGAGAGAGAGAGAGAGAGAGAGAGAGAAAGAGAGAGAGAGAGTGAGAGAATATGTATCCGTACATATGTTCACACACACTCTCACATATAATGATAATTATAATTCTTTCTAATTTTGGCACAAGGTCAGCAATCTTGAGGAAAGTGGTTAAGTCGATTACATTGATCCCAGTCCTTGACTGGTACCTTTGTTTGTAGGATGTTTTTGCATTGTATATGTAATATATAAGCAATACATATGTATTATATTGTTGGCACTCCGTCGGTTACGACGTCGAGGGTTCCAGTTGATCCGACCAACGGATCAGCCTGCTCGTGAAATTAACGTGCAAGTGGCTGAGCACTCCACAGACACGTATACCCATAACGTAGTTCTCGAGGATATTCAGCGTGACACAGTGTGACAAGGCTGACCCTTTGAATTACAGGCACAACAGAAACAGGAAGTAAGAGTGAGAGAAAGTTGTGGTGAAAGAGTACAGCAAGGTTCGCCACCATCCCCTGCCGGAGCCTCGTGGAGCTTTAGGTGTTTTCGCTCAATAAACACTCAGAACGCCCGGTCTGGGAATCGAAATCACGATCCTATGACCGCGAATCCGCTGCCCTAACCACTGGGCCATTGCGCCTCCACTCATATGTATTATATATGCAATAACTAAATTACACATTATGTACGTTATTGCCTTTTGTTAGCACGTGATCCCCCGGTCCTTGGAAAATTGTCTGGCATGAAACTGTTTCATGGTGCCCAAAAAGTTGGAGGCTGTTGCTATATAGATTTACGTCCATCTTCACACATGAATCCTGCCTGAAATCTAATCTGCATCACTATGGAGTCATATCACCCGTTCAAAAACTCTTGTCTTCAATGTAGTCTTAATATTTTTTACCACAAAAGCAATGAGAGCATAGTCGTACGTTTAATACATGTTAGTGATACTTTAGTTTATTAGAGTATAGTAAAAAATTGTATTACTGACCTTTATAAATATTATTATTAGAAATGAGATCAGGGTGTCGGGCTGGCAGAACTGTTAGCAAGCTGGGAGAAATGCTTAGCGGTATTTCGTCTGCCGCTACGTTCTGAGTTCAAATTCCGCCTAGATCAACTTTACCTTTCATCCTTTCGGGTTAGATAAAATAAGGACCGGTTACTCACTGGGGTCGATGAAATCGATTAACCCCCTTCCTCCCCAAATTTTCAAGGCCTTGTACCTAGAGTAAAAATAATTATTAGAAATGAGATTAAGGCGGCGAGCTGGCAGAATCGTTAGCACACCGGGTAAAGTGCTTAGCGACATTTCGTCCGTCTTTACATTCTGAGTTCGAATTTACCTTTCGTCTTATCGAGGTCGATGTAATCGGCCAACCCACACCCAACAAAATTGCTAGCCTTGTACCAACATTTGAAAGCATTATTAGAAATGAAATCTATAAAAAAAGAACACAAATAAATAAAGCAATGTATTTGTAATGGTAGAAATTTAGAGCACCGAAAAAGTGTTAAAGTAGTCAGTTACGGCTCTCTGCGTTCGAAATCCAAATCATGCTGCGATCAACTTTGCCTTTTGTTATTCTGGAGTCGATCTATGAAATAAAATACCAGTCATGTTCAAGGGTCGATTTTATCAACCATACTCCACTCAATGCATGGTCTTATACCAATGGTACTCTATCACTATATTATACACAATGCCGGATATAATGACTTGCTAAACAAGTCATTATATCTAAGGTTGTGGGTTGAAACCAAAACACAAGTACTTTTTCTTAAGATATATTGTTTTTAAATTTTGAAAGTGTTTATTCAAACATGCTCATATAACATCAGACACAAACATACGACCTCTCTCTCTTTCTCTCTTTCTTTCTTTCTTTCTTTCTTTCTTTCTTTCTTTCTTTCTTTATGTATGTATGTATGTATGTATGTACGTATGTATGTACGTGTGTATGTGTGTGTCTACCTCTAAGTTTGGGAAGCGTATGTGCTTATGTGTGTATGTATGTATGTATGTGTGTGTGTGGGGGGGGGGGGTGCTGGCTTGTGTGTTTGATTGTATGTTTGCCTCTCTAACAGGCAACTCGATATTTTGTTGAGAAAATGAGAAAGGTTAAGTACCTCTCAGAAATTTACATAAAAGATCAAGAAAACATATAATTATGAAGCGTTATTTGTATGAATGCAGCGCTCTTCTGAACGTATTTCCCCATGCTTATGAGCAACAACATAACTGATCTCTTTTACTTGAGTCAGGCAAGTTAATTGCTAAACGTTTTCATATTACCTTCCGTTTAGTTTTGCTTCATACTAACGTTTCACACAATTTCCTTGTAACCAAATCTTGTGGACAGTTGTAACTGAGAAATATCTTCATGAGCTTCAATTACAACCATCGGCGATTAATCTGCTAGGAACATTTTACTATATAGACACCGTTACGACAGAAATACGACTTTATTATGTGACTATTTCAGTCAGCATACTGCATAACACAAAAGGAATGAATTTTCTACTAGTTGTTTGACCTGTTTGAAATAGCAGCCAAATCCTACCCTAATCACATAGTTTTGTCTCAATAACAGGAAGGGTACATTAGATAATGTGGCCCAACGTGTACCCAAAAAACAGGATGTTTCCGGCTGGAATGCCTTAGATCGTAGTTCTGCTCGAACAGAGCTGACTCAAGGTTAAACAACTGCATGAATACAGGAATGTGTTTTCCAATCAATAGTAAAATTACCTGTCGTTGCTATTTGTTCTCGGGCCAGCCCTGATCAAATATAATTATGATCAAAGACACTTCAACCGTAACAAGTCTATTTTTTTCTTAGGCACAATGCACCTTGTATTATCTGGTGCATACAGAAAGGTACCACTCCAAAAGTGGCTAACATTCAATACTAGTCAAAGATTGGACACTAAAAATATTTTTATTGATCTGGATTCTTTTGTACTTGAGATTTTTTATAATTCAATAGAATGGGGAGGTACTCAAGGTTTTCCCAAGCCTTCTGAAAATGGTGGGGTCAGCTTAGTTGATGTTCTTGAATAGCTGCAAGAAGAACATGCATAGGGTGGGAATTCCAGAGTAATTTTAGGGAGAAAGTTCTGGACAAGGTGGTTGTTACAAGACGGGAGTGGATGAAATATAGGTGACGACAAAATATTAGTGGTTCGAAATCAACAAGTTCGGAGAAGCAGAGGTCACTGCAATACTGGCAGGAAAAGAAGAATGAAGAGACAGCATGTCTGTGGTATAGAAGCTGGATTGTATTGATAAGCAACTTAAGATAAATTAGTCAGATAGCCTTGTGCTATGTGATCTTGAACGTCTTTATATATATAGTTAGCAATACCGTTCCAGATGTGAGAGCAGCATTCCATTGTTAGTCTCCTTCAGATTTATATAAGCTTAGCAGTTTTTAGTGGCTGACTATGAAGAATAAGGCCAGTTTTTGTAGCATAGTCCTTGCTATGTTGAAGATTTCAGATAGCTAACAGAAATCATCAATAATTGTGAAGAACATTTTCAGGTATCTTGAATGTTTCAATTAACATGTTATTAATGATTTGGGAAGTACGATATAGCCTTCTCGATATGTGTTGTGATTATGTCTTTAACTTATTGCAAGAGGCAAGATTGGTATGGCTCCATTGATTAATATTTTCGAGCTCACTGTTCATGGAGGCAATGCAAGTTAGATTCCAAGGTTACATGTGGATGACTCTTGGATGTGCAAGATTAGAGTAGGATGTATTTGTAGTATCATTTACATCGAAGTGGGTATAGCTGGAGGTGACAGCAAACAGGTTGTTGATGTACAGAAGGGAGAGTAGGACAAAAACGAATTTTGAGGCATAGCAAAGTGTGATAGCTGACAGAAAATCACCGAATCAAAAAACTAGTATAGGTAGAAGTATAAGTAGAAGATTCACAGGCAAGACACCATCGTGCAGCGTTTAACTTTACAGTGTGAAATCTCTAACCACAGCCGATCTATGGATTACAACTCGAAAGTTCAGCAAACGAATCATTGGTTACGTATCCATATATCTCAATACTAACAGTGGTGAAATGTATCACATTGCAGTACTTACCTGCAGCTAGCTGGACTGAGCAAACACGAGCAATCTTAAATATGAACAGAGTGAGGGGAATGGTGTCATGATTGGATTTCTGAAGCCTTTTGCCGGTATTCTGATACGCCATTGTGTGGGCAACATCGAGTTTCAGTATTCACAGTAAATGTTAACGAACAACGAGAGGTAGATTACAGCAAGGCATCCCATTCTTTCTAAACAGGTGCCAATCACAAATACGCGCGCGCATGCACACATACATTCACACACATGTGTATAAGTATACACTATTGTGTGCGTGTGCGTGTGTGAGTTTGCTTGTGCATGTGTATTTGCATCCACAATATATGTTCACTGTATTACTAACATATTTACAACATTTCTCTTTATTTCACATTTTCTATCCTAATTGTAAATAAATTACTGTCCTTAAAAAAAAAAAAAAAACTGACATAAAAATCTCATATTTATTCGAGACGTGTAAAAAAAGTTTTTGTTCCGTTCAGCAAAAAGGTTACTCCTTATATTTAAAAAAGTCCATGACATTTATTGAATAAAATGATGTTAAACTTTTAACCTATTATAATGTTCAGCTCATCCTTTATCAGTACCCCAGTTCATTTAACACTAACACCTAAATACCACACATCTCCAGGAAATAGAAATACTGTATCATTGCTTTCCTCATGAGCAACTCTCAGCAAGAAACTATCTAAAGCTCCTCCCATACCGGTTCTAATTAGTTCTACTGACTTCTCATGGAAAAATGATATTCTCAACATTTCCTAAAAACAAAGCAACAAATTTCTTCCATTTTGTGTCAAGTTGTTGAAGTGTAGTTTATTTCTTTTTTTGAATAATTAGCTGCCATCAATTTGCAGCCAAATCTCCCTCAAATAACACCCTGTAACCTTAGAAAAGGATACATTAAATAATGTAATTCTGGCTTTCCTGTACACAGAAAAAACGTGATGGTCACGACTGAAATGCCTTTTGTGTAGGCCAGCTTGATCAGTGCTAACCTGATGCTAAACAAAAATAATAACTCCAAACTTACTTGATTGCTCCACTTGCAACAAACAATAACCATATTACCTTCAAATCATACTTTATTGTCATAAAGATTGAAGAATGTGCCCTGAATGTTAAAGGCACACAAGAGCTAAATGGTGATGTTACACCGGATGACTGGTGGTATTACACCTACGAACACGAACGGTCTCTCTGGTTGGCTTCCACCCAGTTTCTGCCCATTAAATTTCATGTCTCAAGCTTTTGTTCATCTTGAGACAACGGTAAAGGCACTTGATCAATGTGCTGCATAGTGAGATCGAACCACACAGCCACACAGTTATGCTTGCATACAAGCATGTTATATCTTTAAATCTTCGTTTTTATCCTTCTAAGGTCGATAAAATAGGTACCAGTAAAGTAGCGGAGGCGATATAAATGCTTTCACTCCCTACCTACATTTGTAGCATTGTATTTGAGATAGAAATGAATGTTTAAAGCTTTATATTTTCTTGTTTGCATGAATCGAAATAAATGTTGGAGTAACAAAGCTTGATCCTAATACTAACTATAAAATACTATACAGTAAGATACAAACTAATATAAAGAACCAACTCATTAAAATTACACATGTTAAGAGAAATATAAAATTCTGGTCGAAATGTCAAGGAGGATAACTCTGGATTTACGGTTAATTAAACGTTGAATGCAGAGGAGTATGAGTTTGATCTTAGTAGTACAGTGACAACTCTGGACATGTTTCTGTCTTATAAGACCTCCATAGTCAAACAATCTCACAGTTGCTGTCAATTTTTTTTATATGACTTGAGACATTTATTTCTGTATATTCTACCTTTAATTAATAATTCATTTAAATTCCCATTCTAACCAAACGTATTCGTTACGGTAATAATTTTACTCTTCATTACCGATGTAATTTTAATTGGTTAAATTTTATCCGCTCACTATATTAAATATATTGGCTCCAGCTTTACTATTTGTCCTTTATGATGTAGACGTTCCTGTGCATTCTTTCCTCTCACCTGTTATTCATACAGAAAGGAATAGTGATAAATTTAACTTGGGCCATTAAGACAATTCTAGCAATGAACATTGTTCACAATTACAACGATAGAACTGTAGCAAAATCTTTCAATACGTGACTACGAAAAAAGCACAGATGAAAGAAAAACTACAAACATAGGGACAAAATTATTTTTAAAATAGAGACGTGCAGAAATGGTAAAAAAATTCATCTTACATTCATTAAAAAGATTTTGCGAAGTAGATTAATGCATATTATTTATGGACTCAGAATTTGAACTCATGTCAATGTAGTATTGTGAATTGTAAACAACGATTGTGAAGGTGACTTATTGAAAAAAAAAAAAAAGGTGAGTGAAGGAAAACGCCCACACGTCTATACACCCTAATATCCAAATAGCTCAGCAAATCAATCGAGTTAGAGGTTCGGCCCAGGTCTCCATGTGTCAAGTGCTATCGACTGAATCTATGAATAATGCAAGGGATTAAGAAGGGGAAATATAAATGTGCTCTAGATATGATCGTTGTTAATTGGTTGCCATAGTGACTAGTACATCTCATTAAATATTGGCAACTCAATCATTTTTATTTGTCGCTGAAATTTGTTCTGTCTTCAAATGATCGACATTATGCAGTGAACAAGAAAGTTGATCTAAAATTCTGGCATAAGCAATTTTCTTTTCCTGTCGGTTCAGAGATCTCTCAGAATATCAAAAGGTATCGTCAATATTATAAAGAATAACAGAAACATCATGAAGGAAACCGCTAATAATATAAATGCTATAAAAGTTATTGCCAATATTATTATGAACTAGTATATCCGTATCGTCAAAAATCCCGACAGTTTTATTAGTGATAGAAAATGGCGATCAAAACAATAAGAGAAACATTTGATAAATATCAACAATCGAGTAAATATATGTGCTGACACAGAATTGAAGCACTTGAACAATCAGATACAGTCATAACGTGTCGGTTGAAAATATTAGCACCCATGTAATATATATACAGTATATGTATGTATACACACACACACACACGCGCGCGCGAGAGAGAGTAAGCACATAAATGCAAAACAAGGTGGAAGAAAATAGCACTCGAATACCGAAGGTAGAGTAATGTGCTTTTTGTTTATTAAAGCTGCAAAAACATCACAAAAAACTGTTACTAAGTGTTTTATGCTTCCGTTTGTCGGACAGTCGTGATCAAGACTGGAATAAATTTTATTCCAGGCTTGATCACAACATGAAACTTTTAGTAACCGTTTATTGTGATGTTTTTGTAGCTTTAATAAAAAGATATGTGTATATATATATATATATATATATATATACACACACACACACACACATATATACTATAGATATGAGAAATTCTGTCTGTGGGTGTGTTTGTGGAGTTGCTAGCTAACTCCTCCTACATCGTTTTATCGATTTTGATGAAACTTAACATGTGAGTAGAACTCATGTTTGGGAACCTCATGGCATACTCAGATTATTGAAAAAAGTTGATAATAGGGCTCCTGGAAGGGATCCTTATATATCTAATATATTTCATTTTAGCAGCCAAGTGAAATAACCCATTCGCCCAGATTGTAACAGTCAAGGGAAATAACCTATTCATTTTCCTAAATCATTTGGTATAAATCAAATTGAGTATGCTTATTTCTTAGTATGTGAACTGTTAGAGTTATTTTCGCAATTTATCCAGTACAACCCTTATACAAGTAAATACTATTTTCTTAAACAATAGATCCACTTATTTTGGTTAGTAACCTATTCACGAATATACCAACACTAGCACCCCTGAGGGTAATATTCTCTGGGAATGCACAAAAGCCCTTTTCAGTTATTTACTTTGAATTGTTATTATCTCATATCTGATTAGCCTGCTATTACGTAACATACTTCACGATTTTAGTACACATACCTTATTAGTATTTCCTCCTAAGTTCTATATACTTTGGGAACGCATCAAAACCCTTTTCGGGGCTACTTTATTTGAATTCTTACTATCGAGTAACTAATTTCATGTTATTATATAACTGACTTCACAATTTGGGTAGTCATAACTTATTGGGAATTTCTAAAACCAAGATCCTGTGTAAGATAGTTTGGTATTCTCTATAAATGCACAAAAACCGTTTTAAGGGCTACATACTTTGTATTGTTGTTATTGGATTAGCGAAACAATTATGAGAACAGAACCAAGGGATAAGCCCAAAAGCAGGTTTACAGTTATTCCACTATCTCTTTCCCATTCATATATTAACAATTTAGATCTTAATTATTAAAAAAACATGTAACCATTATTCTATGCTAATTTAGTTAATTTTGTCATGATCCCTTTTTGTAAGGCAGAAATTTAAATGTAATAAAATGCCTTAAAAGAAATTTAAAGTGCCTACGTGATAACTGTAAACCTATTTTTGGTCCACCCTGTGTATATATATGTGTGTGTGTGTGTGTGTGTGTGTGTGTGTATGTGTGTGTATGTGTGTGTGTGAAACATCCAATTTTCCTTGCTCGCATCGATCAGACAGATTTCGTATAGCCGAATGCCATTCCCGTCGCCAAACCTCCCCTGCTTTCAAATGAGACAATATTTTACCATGTCCAAACATGATTACGTGGAAGATTGGAAACAAGGAACATCTCTTGCATGACAGTAACACTCGCTTAAAACTACTGCCCGATGCCAAGGCAAGGAGACAGCAAAACAAACACACATACACGCACACACATATACACATCGAGTTGATTATTTGTGTAACCATGATGGTCTGTTGATCACATGAGCTGACTTCCATTGTTTCCATTGATTTGTATGTATGTATGTATGTATGTATACAACGATGAACTGATAAAGTGATAGGTCTAGATGAAGGGCAAAGAGCCATTTCTCTTTATATTTAAAAATCACATTGAGTTAAGTGTTATCAATTTATTAAACATTTAAACAAATATTTTTTATCGTCACTATAGTTGTAATTTTTTATAATTTTGGGCTCAGCACTAAGTTATATGTTTCTCATGCAAATAACATCCGGGGAAATTTCCCCCAGTTATTATTTTAAGCTGTCATATTTGTGAATGTTTATAGCTCAAGATTTTTATATCCCTCAGACGCCAAGTGACGGTTAATTGGTGGGAAGATTAAGCTTCAATGAAATATATTTTCTGTTTTCACTGTACTTACAGACGATCAAACTTACTCTCAACAGCATCGCCCCCGTTCAACTTTTAAGTAATTTAAATTTAATTTGGAGTTATTTCCCTTGTCTTTCTTTAAATCAAGAATTTATCATGAATGCTAATGATTTTTCTCTTCACTAAAAGTGAAATTGTAATTAATTAAAAAGTAATTGATATGTTAGCTCTCCACCACCACATCATTAACTATATGCAATCTAGTAAGGCATCAAAGAAAATTTCAATAACCACATGAAGAAATTTAATAACATTTTACCGTGAAAAATAACAATATATGTCATTTAACATACACAGTACTTAAGTACGAGTTACAATTAGTTTCATGCTGTGGAAACACAATGCACCAACAGATTTATATATCATGCCCTGTGCTTCCAAGCAATCTTTCAGGCTCAAATATACAACATGGCCGGTATTATTCGAAAAAAAAAAAAAATTGGGGGCACAGGTCTATGAAAAAAACACAGAGAAAGGACGAGGGGAAGGGGAAGGCAAAAAGTAGGGTGAGAAAAAGCGGAACGAAAAAATAAAAGTTGAAAAGGTAAAAATAAAAATAAAATGAAAAAGAAGGAAGGAAAAGAGAGAAAGAAAAATAAGAATTGCCTCTCCTATTTCTGTTTAATTAAAATGAATGGTGTTCGAATCAGATTTAATAAAAGCAAGTGTAAAATATTTCCACGAGGAGGAGGTAAAAGTCTGTGAGACTGCATGCTTAATTCGAAGTTTGACAAGAGAAATTTGTTCATATCTTTCATCTTTTATCTTTCACTTTTTTCAGTCATTGGACTGTGGCCATGCTGGAGCACTGTCTTGAAGGGGTTAGTCGAACAAATCGACATTAGAACTTTTTTTTTAAGCCTGGTACTTATTCTATCGGTCTGTTTTACTGAACCGTTAAATAACGAGGTCATAAACAAACCAATACTGGTCAAGAGGTAGTGGGAGATTAACACATACACAAAGACACATATAGATATAAACATATACGACGGGCTTCTTTCAGTTTCTGCCTACCAAGTCTACTCAAGGCAGTGGTTGGGAAGTAAACGTCTTACCACCACTCTAAATTTATTTAAGATTTCGAATCTGGAATTAAGTAGGGCTGTAGAGTTCTGGCATCCAAAAAGAACTTGAGATCGTATGGCCATACTTAGCCTGGGCCTTGATCTTTTTGTATATAACTCCACTTGATTGAATGTGTTGTGTAGTTACCCTCCAGATCCCATATACAGCTACCTATGTGTCGAAAAGAAGACTGGTGGTTTGCGCGTCTTAAAATTACTTTAGAATAAATCAGCATAAATTTTCTTTTGGATTTCCTTATTTTGGAGCACTGCTGTGACTTCGGTTTCATAAAACAGTTGATCAAATATGCCTGATCAAGTAGGAAAGCTTCAGGATTTCGACAGTTACAACTTGGAGTGAGTTCTTAATGTGGTCTACGAATGATAATGTTTTTCATATCGGGGCAGCAGCTATATAAAATTTTAATTGTACGTCTATTAAAATTTTTAATATATTTATGGTTAACTAGGAAATGCCTATCTATTAAGATCAGGAATTTTTTTTATGTATGTTAGCCTTAGCATTCAAAGAGAAAAAATGGGGAGCAGCCATATTATTTTCCGGAGTCTAGTTTTAGGTTCCATATTTTTAATGGAAGGGTTGTAAGATATCTTATTTCTGGAGCCACTATCAACCAGGGTATAATTATTGTAGGAAGCTGCTTTATCGAATATTTCCATAGAAGAGGAGAGATTAGATATTTTATTACTGATATCGGTTATAAGGTTTTTAAATATTATAGAAAGTGATAGGATGGTTTATGTATGTACATGAGTTCCTTATTCAGTTTATGATAGGGATTACAAGAGCACAAGTTCAAGTGTAGGAAAAATCTAAGAAATCAGCTTTAGAGAAATTAGTAGGTACCATAATTTTGAGGCCTAATTGACTAAAAGTATATGTCCATCACCGTCGTCAGATATGCCCAAATTATCATCATGGTATAGACCAATATTATGGGATAGGCACTTAGATCTTAATGTATTTAATATATAAAGACCTACTAGATCACATATGTCAGCACTATCATACGACCCCATCGACACAACAAACAATTCATGTTTCTGTTATGTATGTATATATGTATCTCTCTCTCTCTCTCTCTCTCTCTCTCTCTCTCTCTCTCTCTCTCTCTCTCTCTCTCTCTCTCTCTCTCTCTCTATATATATATATATATATATATATATATATATATATATATATATATATATATATATATATATAAGAAGTTGAAAATGCATTTGGATTCGTTTAGATTTTTTATTTAAAATTATTTGAAGACTTAACCGGTTTCACAGATTTCTCTGATTTTCAAAATTTAAAATAGAAAGACGTGGAGCTATGATGCAACTGTCTATATTGCAAGACAGTTGCAGCATAGCTCCACGCCTTTCTATTTCAACTTTTGAAAATCAGAGAAATTTGTAAAAACGGCTGAGTGTTTAAAATTTTTTTAACAAGAAGTCTAAACGAATTCCAATGCATTTAAACTTCTTTTTTCTATATTTCTACTCGTGTACAACAAAATAACTTTGTTTTCTATATACGTGGTCTGATCAATAAGTATTCAGACTGCTGCCATAGTAACGAAGTTAAAGCACGCAGAGTGAAGCCGCTTGGCACAGATTGACCTTGAACACTGCTGCGTATGTGCACTAAGTTTTAACGTTCTAGTTCACTTCCATTGTTTACAGCAGTGCTTAGAAGAAAGGTGTGTAACATGTGATCATCGCATTGATCATGACAGAGAAAGTGGAGTAGAAAATTTCCATCAAAATTTGCCAAAAGCTTGATGATACCTGCTCAGAGGCTTACGCAAAGTTTTCAAAAGTTTTCTTCGTTCTTGACACAATCAAGGTGATCTTGTACAACTGAAACCCGAGTGTCTTTTTGGTCAGCTGAAAGCAGTTTTGGCATAAACTTAGCAGACAAGCGTCTCATACCCAAATCTTCACTGATAATGGATTGAACTGAACCGTAACTAATCTGCACATCCTCTGATAACTCACGGATGCTGATTTGACGATTTCTCCTCCCAGCTGCACTACGCGCGCACGCACACACACACACACACACACACACACACACACACATACATTACACTGCATTGAATTAGGATGTATTTTTTAATGCGGATCTAGTCTTATTTGAGAAGGCTGAATTTAAGAGCCTGAAAAAGGTGAACATATTCCCTTTGGTCTTAAATATACAGCAAGGAGTAAAATTTACAACTGTAACGGACATTGGTAAAACACGTCAAATATGATTACGAAGTGTGATTTATATTGTGAGTGATGTGGAAAATGGAGAGAAGGGCGTGGTTTATTTGGTGAGCAGCGTGGCTAATGGAGTGATGGGTGTGGTTTATATAGTACGTAATACTGTTATAATTTACCTCGAATGATGAAAATTAGGATTAGAGGCGTTCCAGTCGTGACCATGTTGTCTTACTGTTTTAAACATAGTGCATCTAAGACCAGCCAATGCATTCTCCCATACTAATTTCAAAAAAGTTGTAGGGTGTGATTTGAAGGAAATTTGGCAGCCTTTTCCAGCAGATCGCATGACCATGTCAGCTCTGTTAAAGAACATAGTGTGGGGAGAATTGTGACTGGATTGAGGATAAATATAATTAGCGTAAGTCAAGTAGCTAATATTCGGCCAGCAATATTTTTCAGCTCATGACAGGCCACATGGCCCAATAATAGGAGAAGACCATAAAAAAGTGATGGTGTCATATGACGGTCATGCATTCCCCCGCTAAAATTCAGCGAAACTGTTTCGGCTGCAAAACGAAATGTGATACGGTCTTGACACGCGAGAAGTTTATTTCTTCTATATTTCGCGTATGCCACTTTCCATATTAAAACCAATTTTCTTAATAACGTTGTCCATATTGCAATAAATAGCTTTCAAGATATTTTCAGTTGGAATATCTAATCTAAACACTCGTTTTCATTTCATAAGGGAAAGAAAATAAAAGCAAACCAACTGTAACACTAACTGGAAATTCTACGACAGTTTTCGCAAGGAGAAATAATGGCAATCATTAAGAATAATTAAAATGCGAACGGTAATTTATCTTATCGTTGTACAATGTCAACAAGTAACCCTATACTCGATTTTCTAATCTCCTAAGAAATATTTTATCTGCAAATCATAAATTTGATATCATTTGTTGTGTTTAAATCTATATCACAGTTGAAGAAGCGAGTTGATTAATTAAAATATGTTAAGAAAACGTTCAATCTAATTTTGTAGAAGCAGACGGCTGATGTATGAACGTATCATTTGCAGGCCTACTACACGGTCTTGATATACAATTGCATATCTTTACCATGAAGTTAAAACGAAGTCGTATTAGTCTCAGCTACTAAAGTAATTACCTCATACAACACGTCTCTTTAGAATAACCATACAATGAAAACATTCTTCTCGGAGTAACTTGACAGCTGAAACAATTATTTATTTGTAACAACTTGAAGATAGCCGAGCAAATGTCAGCATCTTTGATTTAATATAACACTGTGCAGCTTGACATCACAATGTCCTTATTCTACGAGCGAGGTATCAATATTCTGGTTCAGACTTTAATTTGACAGACACCCAAACACACCACAAATACACACATACGTGCACATTTAAAGAAATGCCGAAATAATTATAGCGAAGGAAATCAGAATCATAGAAAAGGTGAGTGCCAAATAGCGAGTGTTGCTTTGAATGTACAAAAGATAGTATCTAATGAAGATACAATTAGGGAATAGTCCATTTTTATATTGTTTTGTTTTTCTATGTCTAGGTGGTCGAACGGAAGCTTCTCTCTCTCTCTTCCTACTTTTTTTCTATTCACTTTCTTCTCCCGCTCTATATACCGCTTTCTCAATCGCTTCCCTTCTCTTTCTTCTAATCTCTCTTTCTCAATATCTATTTACAGCTATGTACTCTAAGCCAGTGATCTCCTTATTTTTTTTCACGACATTAGCCCCAAAGATCACTGAAAGACTAATTAAGAACCTTTAAATGTAATAGAAATAATATAGTTTGTTGTGTCTATGGAGAGTCATTGTGCCAATATCATTAATACGTGTGTGTTAATTAGTATAGTGTGTGTTAATGACTCTCCCTAAACACAACAAAATTTGTTTCAACACACAAATTCATATAACGAATTTTACAAACCAGATACAAAAACGAAGTAGATATAATACAGACAGAGAGACAGACAGGCAGACAGAGAAGCAGGCAGACAGACTGATAGATAGATATAGATGCATATACGAGGTTGGGTCAAAAGATTTTTTCGTATTTCAATATTTAATTAATAGTTCAAACATATTACACACGAAAAGCGTTTATTCAGCAAAATATATACCATCATATTCTATTGTCTGTTGCCATCTTTGTGTCAGAAGTTCAATTCCACGCTTAGCTGGTTTAGAGGCAAAAAATTCTCTGCGCCTGTTTTCAACTTCATCCACGTTGATGAACCTTCGTCCGTGAAAGAAATGAGCTATGACTCGGAAAAGGTAGTAATCTGACGGTGCAAGGTCTGGACTGTAGGCAAGGTGAGGCAACACTTTAAAATCTTCAGTTCCTCAAGTTTGCGCTTGGTCACATTGACAGTGTATGCTAGAGCATTGTCATACTTTAGGAGTGTGCATCTTCGATCAACCAGCGCCAAGTAGCGGGCTTTCGAAGCATCATACACTCGCTGCAGTTGTTGAACATAAAGGTTAGCGGTCACAACATGACCATATGGAACAAGCTCAAAGTGCAACACGCCCTCGAAATTCCACCAAACACACAATATGACCTTCTGTTCAAACCACCCTTGTTTGACAGTAGGTTCCGAAGCTTAGCCGAAACGAAGCCACCGATTTCCCTTATTAGGATTACGAAAAGTGATCCATTTTTTATCCACATTTACAATTCGACACCAAAAACGGACATCTCGAGGATTTGCCAGCAGTTGTTTGCATGTTCACTCGTCGTTGAACCTGGTCATTGGTCAGTTCAAGAGGAACTTCTCAAAAGCGTCTGTTCATAAGGCCGAACTTATGCAAGTGTTGAATGATGGTGTTTTGCGAAGGACCAAGTTCTGCCGACAATGTACGAGTACTTGTGCTTGGCTGTTGTTCAGACAAGGCCTTATCTTCCACAACAGTAAGTTTCCGTGACCTTGGTTTGTCTCCGAGGTTAGTGTCACGTTCCACGAAACGTCTGAACCAGTTTTGTACCACATATTCGTCGACAATTCCTGGGCCTTCCACTACATTAATTTCTTTTGCTGCAGTCTTTGCACTTGGTCTTTTCTCCAACTGTTTGTGTAAAATGGCTCTAATTGCAATTTTTTCGCTACTCATTACCAAAGATGTAAAACAAAGAATAAACAATTAAAGTTTATATGTTATATATGAAATTAAACAATAAGCAATTCAGCCACGATTGGACAACAATTTGTATCAAATTAATAATATAATATAGAGATTCAAGTTGCCAAAAATCACCAGCAAAAATTAAAAAAGAAACAACTTTTGACTCAATCTGGGTATACAGCTTTTCATTTTACTTTATTGAAAAAATCTATACCACTCCATAAAAGAAAAGCAGACAAAAATAGCACTCCATAAAATGCATGAAGAATCTAATCTTATATCTCAAGACTCTTGTTATAATTTATTCTTGTTATAATTTATTGGTTAGGTTACTTTTGCAGTTGTTTCATGGAATTCTTTAATAGTAACGAAAGCGAAAATCAGTACGCCCAACTTGCGAAGTTGTTTGCTTTACTTTTTGTTCGAGTCATTGTTACAGAGAATACCTTCTGGCAGAGATATGTATTGGAAAATCGAATAAGGATTTTCAAAGCTTCAGTAACCAGCTTTTTCTTTTCATTTTGATCACTTTATTGAACATCACGTTAAGAATTTTAATTTTCTCACCAAGTCAACGTTTGACTGCAGAGGGTTGAATTTTTGCCTCATTAAGAATACTTACCGTATAAACTGCATCAAATGGATTTAACGCTCAGCTTAATTTTCTTCTGCTGTAAGAAGTATTTTTGTGTATAAAAATTTAAAAAGCAAGGATGATTAATGGTATTGTCTATAATGCTGCTGTAGTCTTTAAAATTTGATTCAAACCCGTCAGCATATAACGAAGACTGAAAAACTTTCTTTTCTTTTGACACTTTCTTCTCCAGGCATTAACAGAGCATGAAGTCCTTGGATTTTTCTAATTGACAATAAAAGTGCTATAATCTTTTTCTTGTAGTAATAACTGTTTAAATGTTCAAATATAGAAGCCATATAACCGCAATGTGATGGGCTTCTTTGAGTTACTGGAGAAAGCTACAAAGTTAGTCTTCATTTTGATACGAGAATTTCCTTACGAAATTTGAAAAACCGACCCAAGGATTTTCCATTCGAAAGCACCAAACTAGAGAAAGCAGTAACAAAAGTGTACGTTTGACATTCATACCTTCACAAAGGCTTTGAAACGTCAGGATATTTTGAATGGAATTTTTATATAACTGGCACACGTTACATCATCATATTTCTCTTAAGTCAACTCTGAGTTTGTGCTTTTCCAATTTGTTTTTCTATGAAAAATTCTGTGCGTACTGAAGCATATGGAAAAAAACATGTTCACAGCATTCACTGCCCCTGACAGAATATTCATCATTGTCGCAGTCCCATTAGTGGTTAAGGAAACGCATTTGTCCCAGGGAATTTGAACTTGAACAAGGAAATCATCAATCTTATTGAAAATAGTTTTTCTAGAGATATCCTCACTATTTTCAATGCAAAATAGATAATATTCAGCTATATTCTGTATAGTGTCAGAAACATATAGAAAACAAAATAATAAAGATGTTCATGATTAATCATGATGGTGCTTTCATCCATTTTCAAATCATAGTATGATTCCGTGATTTGTACAAGATCTTTCCTTTTAAATCTACACACCAACAATTGGCTCTTTATTTTATTGTACTATTTATCAGACGGTAGTGATAAATGTAGAAACATTAGCTAAGTCTTTAGGAGATACATCTCTGGCCTAAAGGAAGAGACAGTGTAAACAGTTATTACCGATATCATTATCTCAAAATCTGATGAAAAATTTTACGATTTTTAATTTTATAATTTGAAAACATTATTTTCCGTGATTTGTACAAGATCTTTCCTTTTAAATCTACACACCAACAATTGGCTCTTTATTTTATTGTACTATTTATCAGACGGTAGTGATAAATGTAGAAACATTAGCTAAGTCTTTAGGAGATACATCTCTGGCCTAAAGGAAGAGACAGTGTAAACAGTTATTACCGATATCATTATCTCAAAATCTGATGAAAAATTTTACGATTTTTTATTTTATAATTTGAAAACATTATTTACAGAAATATGCTACTCGACATATTGAATTATTTCTTTAATTGACCAATACACACATACACACAACACACGTACACGCACACTCACACACACACACACACACACACACACACACACACACACACACACACACACACACACACACACACACACACACACACACACAACGCAAAGTTATTAATAGTTCTGACTGCTAAGACAGGTCAAGAATTTGGAAATAGAACATTTTATTATTGTGTTTCTTTAATAAACGCTAATTTTAAACAAAAGAATCTTTTCTTTGAAAAATGGAAATTTAGAAAAATTTTTTAATTTTCATTATTTAAAATAGCGGCTGGTAAATTTATAATGTAAAAAGTAAAATTTTCTTTTTTCATGATTTTTTGGCAATTATTTCTACAGTTTAAAACATAACTACGACACATTTTTTTTTATCAAGGTAGTTGTATTCTGTCTTTTCTTTTACCGCACTATCTCCAGAGAGCAAAAAATGTATTCACATTGTTTATAAAATGAAATTGTTGTAAAAACTGATTTTTTTGTAATATTGATAAATTTGTCCTAATATTAAACATTTTAATTAATCTTTCCTGTCAAAATCTTATAATG
Source organism: Octopus bimaculoides (assembly GCF_046866305.1). NCBI lineage: Eukaryota > Metazoa > Mollusca > Cephalopoda > Octopoda > Octopodidae > Octopus > Octopus bimaculoides. The sequence goes on along the minus strand of NC_142930.1, from coordinate 33,756,679 downwards.
AATTTTGTCATAACTAATTCTTTTTTGCGAACCCCAAGCGAGGTTATCAAGATGGTCTAATACGGAGTATTATTCATGTAGGTGAAAATTGCATATATATACAATGAATAAAATTAGTTTATTTAAAAGATTAATTTTTATTTTGACTATCAAATTCAATTTTAGAGATAAAAAAAGATGCTTTAATAACGATTTCAAATTTTGGCACAAGGCCAGTAATTTCGGTGTAGGGGTGGGGCGGAATAAGTCGACTGGTACTTATTTTATCGACCCCGAAAGGATGAAAGGCGAAGTCGACCTCGGTGGAATTTGAATTTAGAACGTAAGGACAAACGAAATGCTACTAAGCCGTTTGCCCGGCATGCTAACGATTATGTCAGCTCGTCGCCTTAAGATGCTTTAATATTATGCTATATGCCGCAACGAGAATGGATAGCAGCATTGTAGGTAGCTAGTTAGTTCCTTACAGTATTTTCATAGCTATGAGTAGAATTTAGTCTCGGAAGTGTTGGTATGTACAACATATGTAGTTGCATTAACTTCTTGGTGTCTTCAAGTTTGGAGATCACGCTTTGTCGTGCTGAATTCGAGGCCTACTTCCTGCTTGTTAATTGGTCATTAGTGTTTGTTAGATAGCACTTATCTATAGAAGCCTGGCATAGAATATTGCTTTACTTATTATTGTTGTGAATGCACTTGTGTTTGATGAGAAGCATAGAGATGTGGCCTGTTCTGCCATAAATACATAAATGATAAATAGATAAAGAGAGGAGAAGAGAGAAGAGAGACAGACAGACAGACAGACAGAGACATAGCGTGATGGGGAGTTTACAATATTTCACTACTTCCATATGTCAAGGCAATTCTCAAATTGATAGATACAAAAACCTTTACAATTAAAGTCATTCAAATAGTTACAGATGTCACGAACACAATGAACCTCAGTCCTCTCAATGTTTCTCAAGTTTAAGACTTCAACATTGAATGCCTATTAAGAATCATCTTATTTCTTACTGTCGTGTCAGTAAAGAATATTCCTTCCCTCCATATTTCTTTATCTTCAATAATGCAACGATGTCAAATTCTAACTTTTCAAATTATTCTTGGTAATTGAGACATCCTAGTTGCATAATCACAATGGAAGCTTTTCAATGTGTCTTCTAACTGCTTGCTATTTCATTTTACACCGTGAAAGTAATTCGTAACTTTAGAAATTGCGTTTAATAGAGCGATCGATAACTCCATTCACTGGTTACAGTGATTCAAACAAGAATGGAACATACACTGCCAACTCAGCTCATTAGTAGCCTGCCATTACTCCGTAGTGATCGCTCATCTATGATCTATGGAGTCCCTAGTTTTGAATAATAAAATATCACTTCTATCTGTATTATGTTACTGTTTTGTCTGACAATTTAGTGAATATTTTCTGTGACGAATACGGAGACCGGCTGCTTGAAAGACCTACTCACCACAGCTTTGAAAACCTACTGTAATAATGATGATGATGATGATGATGATCATGATGATGATGATGATGATGATAATAATAATAATAGTAGTAATAATAATAATAATAATAATAATAATAATAATAATAATAATAATAATAATAATAATAATGCCCTGATACAGTACCAGGCACTGGCACTCATGGCTTCTGATCTTAACTGATTGGAAGCGTTATCATGTTCATTGTTTTGTTTTGGTATAAAAAATGGACTACTGCAAATATTCTGCTCAATACCACGGATTTGCTTATCAGCTGTTTGTCCTTAACCAGTTGAGCATGTCTCTTGGTGGCTGACGATATGTGCATCTCTGATCACGAGCAAAAGTAGTGGAGGAGCATCATATTCATGTGTTGAGAGGAATTCTTTGGGATTTGGATAATCCACCTTTGGAAACATGGGTGTTTCGTTCAACATCCTTAAACGACCCTTATTTAGAGACCTTTTGAGCGGAATGGGCTACTCGACCTGAAGAAAATTCTAACTGGGCCCCACCTGCACTATTTATCTTGATATGAGATCACCATGTTACACACATATAGTTGTGATGCACGAGCCTAGTGTACCCTTATCAGACAAGTAACTGCAGAATGTGTGGCGATGAAATGGACAAGAAACAATAAATCATATTATCTCTGGCTGCCCAGTCTTAGCTAAGAAGGAATATATTCACAGACACGACAGAGCTGGGACCTATATACACTGGAAGCTATGCCAACACTATGGAATAACAACAGGAAAAAGATGGTATAAACACACGCCAGAAAAGGTCACAGAAAATGAGAAAGCAACCATACTCTGGAATATGCCAATACACACAGATAGAGAAATTAAGGCCAATAGACCAGATATAGTTGTCAAAGATCATGAAGGAAAAAAATATTTTCTAATTGATGTATCAATACCAGCAGATGACAACGTTTCCCTAAAAGAAATGGAGAAACTTTCAAAATACAAAGACCTGGAAATAGAGGTAACTCGAATGTGGAATCTAAAAACAGAAACAATTCCTATCATAGTAGGTGCCTTAGGTATAATAAAAAAATATTCAGACAAATACATAACAAAAACACCAGGACTTACAAATATATATAACATTTAGAAAAATGAGTAGATATAGATGCCTATGTAGTGAAGAAAGTTTATTAAAAGCTGCCAGAGTCACAGCAAGACATAGAGAAACCAAAACCTCAAATGTAGTTAAAAACCAGAAGAAAGAACAGAAATTATCTGACTGGCAGGAGAAGGCTTTGCATGGTGTATTCCCAAAGATAGTTGTAGCAAATAGCAGAAGTGAGACATGGTTATGATTGCAGAATGGAAAACTGAAGAAGGAGACAGTGAGTTTGTTAGTAGCAGCACAAGATCAAGCATTAAGGAGTAATTGGATAAAAGCCAAGATAGACAAAGACCAAGTAGATTCCCAATGTAGATTATGCAAATCAAAAGAGGAAAGCGTTACTCACTTAATAAGTGAATGCAGCATGCTGACACAGAAAGAATACATGAAAAGTCATGACAATCTAGGGAGAGTAATCCACTGGGAGTTATGAAGAAAGCTAGGATTTGAATATACTAATAAATGGTATGAACAAGAACCTAGTAAAGTACTAGAAAGTAAGAAATATAAGATGTTGTGGGACTTTAACATTCAAACTGACAGAGTAATAGAAGCTAGAAGGCCTGATTTAGTAGTAGTAGTAGTAGTAGTAGTAGTACCAGAACCTCGCCATTGAATTACAGAGACTATGGAAAGTGCGGGTAAAATGTATCCCAGTAGTTATAGGTACATTGGGAACTATCCCTAAAGATTTGAACAGATGGATAGAGGGAATAGGCATAAAACCCAGTTTAGTACAGATGCAGGAAACAGTGTTATTAGGGATAGCTTGGATACTTAGGAGAGTTCTTGGTATCTAAGGTTACTTGTTGTAACTCAATAGGGGAGTTCTTGGTATCTAAGGCTACATGTTGTAGCCTTATTCCTTGCTTCTGAAGTAGGTATTATTATTATTATTAGTATTATTATTATTATTATTATTATTATTATTATTATTATTATTATTATTATTATTATTATTATACTTACTTTCCTGAATGTAATTTACATAAACTTGAAAAAAACAAACGAGTAAGGTGGAATCCATTCCTTTTCATCCTATCTGTACACAAGGGAGAATTCGAATTCAGCTGGGGAAGCTACCTAAGCGTACTATCTTTATTTATAACTAATGACACTTGTTTATTGCGGGTTATAATTGCTCTGATTTGAGTCAGGTCATAGACACAATATAGCTCCAGAAATTAATAGCATGGTACCCAACTAATTCAATCAACTATGTTTCTATAGATTAGATTATCAAACTTTTAATAATACATGCACACATACACACATACACATGTGTGCATACATACTCGCATACATACATACATACATACATACATACATACATACATACATACATACATGCATGCATACATACATACATACATACATACATGCATGCATGCATACATACATACATACGTACATACATACATACATACATACATGCATACATACATACATACATACATACATACATACATACATACATGAGAGGAGAAGCAGTGAACATCACAGAAGCTCCTTCACGAGAAGATAGACTCCTTCTGGAGGAAAATCTGAAGTGAAGAGATGGAGTTTAACCAAGATTCTCTGTAACTGGAAGAAATCTGAAGAAGTTATTGTCCCTGCATTACACCCAAAACATAGCATTGATGGTGATAACTTTGTAACTGTGATACAGAAACTTCAGGATAGAAAAGCACTGGAAAAGACTTGATTGTTGGATATGGTTAAAAGAAGCTAACATACCAACCATATCTTATCAACTTGTACCAGTAAGCTCTCAATGGGAACGGTAGCATACTACACTGGTTAGCTCTGGCAGAGACAAAGTTGATCCCCAAATGCAGAACCACCACATGGCAAAAGACTTCTTCCAAGACCATTGTGAAAGCAATGACATCATCACAGCAGAATAAGCAGCTGGGAAGAAAGGAGTCTGGGGATGTGCCGAACAATTGTTAATCGACAAAACTGTGATGTCAGAGGTAGGGGAGCATAGAAGGAAGCTAGTTTCAATATGGCTAGACTACAAGAAAGCCTTTGATTTTGTTCCCCACTCATGGATGCTAGAAGCCTATCAACTTGCTATAGTTCCTGTGAGTATAGACAAAGCCATAGTTGACCTGACTTCATCGTGGGCCATCATCTTGAAATTAATCACAAAGAGTGACTGTATTATCTCAGATGCATATTTCAAGGGGACAACCTCTCTGAGATGTTATTTATACTTTCTGTAAACCCCTTGTTATTCATGTTAAGGAAGTCTGAAGGATATCTCACTGATTCACAAGGAAACAGAAATACCAAAATTACACACTGTTTCTTTGTGGATGACTTGAAACTATATGCAAAGAATATGCAGGAGATAAAAAAGAGCCTTGACCTGGTTACAACATTCTCAAAGTATACAGGATGGAAATTTGGTCAGGATAAATGTTATATGGTTGTGAAAAGAGGGGAATCTGTAAACCAGACCAGCACCATCTCCATCAGTGACTTGACTGTTTCCCCTATATCTAATGAGGAATGTTACAGGTATCTAGGGGTGGATGTAAACATATCTTATAATGGCATCTGTAACAAAGCTTGTGTCACTAAAGAACATTACAGATGAATAAAGAAAATTTGGGCCTCGGAATTCTCTGCATTCAATAAAATAGTGACTAACAATGTGTTTGCAGTGCCAGTACTCATACCAACATTTGGCCTGCTTGATTGGACGCTTGATGAGATCCGAGCCATTGATGTGAAAACCCGGAAAATACTAACAAGCACACATAATTTCCACACAAGCAGTGACATAGACTGCCTCTGCCTACAACGTAAACAGGGCGGCAGAGGCTTAACAATGATCCAAAATGCCTTTCAATGTCGTATTATATCCCTTCTGCAACATCTTTTAACCACCAAGTGTCGAAGTGCATCTCTTGATCAAGTTTCCATACATGAGGTTGATAACATCTTAAGGCTTGAGAGGCATTTCCTTGAGCAGCATTCCTTGTCTGATATCCTGAAATACATGCCCAAGGAAGTCGCACGACTCTACCGCAACGCATCATCAGATGAAAGGACAAGCGTATATAAGCAGAAGACTTTGCATGGATATGTTAGAAGAAAGCTGCGAGATTATAGTAACATTGATCACCAAAGCAGTTTATCTTGTACCAACAACTGGATTACTAATTCCCCCTTTGAAGGGTATGCGTTTGCAATCCAAGAACAGGAAATATCAACCAAATATCTAATGCACAAAAAGGACAGAGATGCAAGAAAAACAGTAGAATGTGACAACGGATGCAGATTTGTGGAGTTAACACCGAAGATCTCACCCACATCATAAGCAGTAGTCCAAAAATGTCGTCGGTATTATCTACCGATGAGAATGATGTCATTTCAGGACAATTACCCCCCCCCCCCCCGGACAATTACCCCCCCCCCCCCCCCCCCGGGACAATTACCCCCCGCCCCCCACAGGACAATTAACACCCATAGGACAATTCTCCCCGACGACAACTACCCTTAGGATAATTACCCCGCCCCTTGGTTAATTACCTCCTCTCCAATATATTAAGAAGTTTTAAATCATGTCATGTCCTCAGGAATAATTGTCCTTGGGGGATTATTGTCCATGGGGAGTAAATGTCGTAGACTCGATGTTGTAGCTAGGATATTATATAACGAGATCCTTCGAAAGGATAACTCCGAGGACAAAGAAATAAGAACCCACAGTATGGTGGAAGCCACGATAAAAAGGAGTATTGGTGGAATGTCCAAGTGAAACCCTCAATAAAATGTAAAACACAAGAGACCTGATATAATGATTTAGGATAAAGAAGAGAAACTGTGTACAGCTGTGGAAATCAGCTGCCCAGTGGATGCTAACATAAAGCTGAAGACCAATCAAAAAGAGAACACCTACGCTGAACTGTTGAAAAATCTGCAGTTACTCTTTCTAGATTACAAGTTCAGATTTATACCTGTAACTATTGGGTTCCTGAGATATGTAACTCACTGCCTAAATACCAATGTTGAGTAATTAGGCTTCTCAAAACCAGAAAGGAGAAAGCTGATACGAAGATTACAGATCCAAGCCATTACTGTAAGTATAGAAATTTGTAAAACTTTCCATAAGTTTATCATTTATGTATATATGAGCATGCCTATATATGCAAATACATGCATGAGAAGACATACATAAAACAAAACATAAATCTACAGATATACATACATTCATACATACATACATACATAGATACATACAAACATACATACATACATACATACATACATACATATATACATACATACACAGACACATACATACATACATACATACATACATACATACATACATACATACATACATACATATGACAATCTTGAGAAGCTGGGGTTTTCAGAAAAAGATATTAACGAGCTAATATTCACATTAGAATTACGATCTGTAAGCAGAACGCTAAAATTATGCTTTTCTCATGTTGAAAATGTGAATTCGTTTTTGATGTCTATATTCCAACGATCGAGCTTTGTATTTTTGTTAGAAAGCAGCTCCTTTTTCGCAGGAGACTTCGATTAATAAGAAACAGAAAAGAATATTCATATACGTAATTCAAAAGAATAATGGAAAGGCAAATTGATGTTCAAAGTTGCATTGTCATTGCACGAATAAATCTTGTAACCAAAAATAAAAACACTGTCTTGGCAAAAAAAAAAAAGTATAGGCCCATTGCATAAACTTTAAACAGGCTTTTATAGCCAATTCCTCAAAGACTGTTGCGAAGCTAACAGCAGAGTGACTGATAAGGAGGTAGGTGAAAAGAAGTATGTGTAAAGATGTGCCGAAAATATTTGGATAAATAAACAGTGCAGTCTTAAGTTAAAAAAAAATACCTTTTTATTCTTGACATCTTACGACATCTTATGATAGTATGGCTTCATTACAGAACTTACTGTTCTTAGTAATTAGAAGTGGAACGATTATCTTCTGTTTAATAAATATATGAAGAGTATAAGGAAACAATTTGACTATACCTCTGTTTATTTTTTGTAGTTGGTCTACTGTCATTTTAAAGATAAAATCTAACGGGTCTATGACAGCCTGAGCTTATAATAGCCAGAGATGCCAATGTACCCCACAGGTTACTTGTAGACGATCTAAAGATCTCCTCCAGAAATATTTACAATATTGTGGGACAGTTGTATTTAGTAAGATTATCAGTGAATGTAGGGATGGAATTTGGCCAAAAGTAATTTTCATATTTGATAGTTGAACGCGAATAAAACTGCTTCCTTTACTCCAAATTATTACATCAATGGGATCTCTATCTCTTTCCACATAACGAGTACTTTATTAGTATTGAGAAAAATATATTATGCAAAGTGCGGTGAAAAATGCACCTTGCATACTGACAAATGAATGTTATTCCAGATTTTTTTAAATATCGCAGCCGGAGCTTCCATTTACAAGACAGTATTCCACTGTGCATATTACTTCCAATACCGATAATAACTTTTGGAATATTTGATAGGTCTGTAGAGGAAATCTCTTCCATAGAAATTAAAACTTTCAAGATTTGCTATCAACAGAAAGCGTCAGCAGAAACAATGATATTGACAAAATCTATTTCAAACGAAGACAGGAGGAAAGAGGCATAGTATCAGTGAGGCATCCTTTGAGTGTGTTGTATCTGCTAAACAACAGCAGCAAAAGTAATAAATCAGTCCAAGTGATCAGAAACTAAGAGAACTACACTCTACGAGTTGATAGTGAACACCCCAAGAAGTACTCACTCTCCGATGATTTTTTTTACTAGCAATTTCAGAATTGATGGGCAAGAGTAGCTCAAAATGTTAATGCGAACATTGATATGTAGAATAACTTCATTTAGATTAATGACCGTAGCTCTCACATCTAATCTTATACTTTTACCAAACGAAAGCAGAGGATAGTTACAAAAGGCTTATTGAACAACATAAACAGATAAGCATTTAAATCACTAAGGGTCTACCGAAACTATCGATTATGTCATATTTCTATGGAAGTTATTATGTCATTAGGATGCTACTTTCCAATGTGATATGGTGTTGCTAAAACAATGTACTTTAGTATCCATCCGAACGATTGTTCTTGGATAAATATGAAGACTACCTCTGTTAGAGAATACATACATACTTATCAACTCGAGGGATATTAGTTAAACATTCCTATCAGAATTTCTGCCGAATACAAACGTAACAGGATTAATAAAGTTGTTTGAGATAGAAAAGAAAAACTACGCAGATGTGAACATTTCAAAATCAATGAGAAAAGGAATATTTACAGGCAACGTAACTTCGAAGCCTACAACTTCTCTAACCAAATTATAAATTTACATTAGTATCAAGATTTATTGGTGTACTCGGCTATGTTAGTTAATGTCTAAATGGCAATCTCGAAAAACGAGTTTTCAGGCAAAGGAAGTAACTAGTATATATTTTGTAAATACAATCTATAAACAGAAAAGTAGAAGTGTGTAAAACTTTTCAAAAGTTCAACATTTATCAATTATCGTTTTTTGTTATCCAAATTCCAGCGATTGAGTTTTGTTTCTTTGTTAGAAATCGATCACTTCTTCACAGGAAGGATTCAAATAATTTTTATGAAAACATAAATATTTATATTCGTACAATGAAACGGTTTGGTTCCCAGGTCAAATTCCCGAACTTGATAAATCGATTACATCGTTCAGTTAGCTTAAGAGAATACATTTCTTTTCGATAAATGAACACAACTGGCTACGAAAGAAAGAGAGAGAAAAAAGGACAGAAAGAGAGAGAGAGAGATAGAGAGAGAGAGAGAGGGAGAGAGAGAGAGAGAGAGAGAGAGAGAGAGAGAGAGAGAGAGAGAGAGAGAGAAGGAAAATGAGAACATATTAATGATTTCTTAATCAAAATGTCAGTCTGTTAAGAGAGATATCGGAAGTTTCATTCATCCATTAAATAATGTACAAGTTTACGCTTGAAATATTAATGTAAGTACTACAAATAGTATTTTAAATAAAAGCTACATTGTAGCATATGTATATGTGTGTGTGTGTGTGTGTGTGTGTGTGTGTGTGTGTGTGTGCAAATATGGTGTTCGTGTTTATGTGTGTTCTAGAATGCACGTGTATGTGTGGGTATGTGTATGTGCATATGTGTTTGTGCGTATGTGTGATAAACGGTAGCATCACACTAGTGTGTAATTGAGATAAACAGATTACTCAATACTGAAAGGGGAATGGAATAATATTTATTTAAAGAAACTCCGAGTAGTGAGTCATGCACACACACACATACACACACATATTTATATACGTATATGTATATGTGTGAGTGTTTGTGTGTGTGTATGCATATATGTTTGTCTGTATACGTGTGCATTTATATTTAGCTTTAAATTATTTTTTATATTTATTTTTTTCATAAATTTTCCTCACGTGACAGAGCTAACGAAGGGGCGAAAACTTTCAGAAGCGATATCATTCATTTATGAAACAAGTTAACTCAGCTATGTGTCGTGAACATTACTGGTTTCTTTTTAATTCCTTATGCCTAGGAATGAAGACGCCTGTCGGGGTTGTATTAAAAGTATAATTTTTAATACTAGTATGAATTGCTATCATTTCCAACGGCATAGGTTCACCAGAAATCTTCAACTAAATTAAACTTTTTTGTTTTAATTTCAAAAAAAAAAACGACACAATTTATATAAAGCTTCCAACATATTAATTCTCTTTGGATTCAATCCTTGAAAGTATTTCTAAAAAAAATAGATAATCTTACTATAAAAGGGTATCAAATATATGGAACGTACGTATTTATTAAATACAAGTTTCAGTTTATTTCTTTTACAATAACGTAATTTTTGACAGCAAGAGTATGAATGTATATACGTTCATACATTGTTACATGTACATTTTTATATGCTTATATCTCTCCATAGGCAGATAACTCTGTGAAAATATGAAACATCCTTATGCCTTTATCTGGATATAAAAATAATAATATACAGTTGCATGCAAGCATTTGTCTAATTTATAAGAAAAGCTACGCTAGAAACAGATTGGAATAACCCAATAATTATTTTGTAGTAACATAATCTTTTCAAATCCAAGACTTTCATAAATATCCATAATAAAATTTCATAAAGGAAAGTTACTAACAGCAACACTAGTCCCAATCTCTATCTGACCATCACCGTGTGACAGATCGAACCGCATTATATTAAATATTCTTTTATGAACCATAAAATAGTGCAAAACCAAACTTATATACAAAGAATCTTGATTTGTTACAAGTAAGACTTCAACCAACATAAATCATGAATTGAATATGACATTTATTTACTCCTTTATTCTCATGCTTGACTGAACTGTATACAATAACACATTTTCATAATCAAACCAGAACAACTGTCTTCACAATACTTTCTTTCACCTAAATCTCATTTACATAAATCTACTTACCAAAGAAACAACCTGCCCCAAAATATATAAAATCAGAAAAACAGTCTGTTGACGGCAAACAAGCCGAAACTTCGAAGTCAAGGTCAGCCTTTTGCTTGTGTTTACACACACACACACACACACACTATATATATATATATATATATATATATATATATATATATATATATATATATATATATATATATATATATATATATATATATATATAGAGAGAGAGAGAGAGAGAGAGAGAGAGAGAGAGAGATCAAGGCAGATGAATTGAAGCACATTATGCTGACTAGACATATTACACAAAGCAACAGATAAAACAATCCAGTCAACTAGCAAAGAATGCATCGATAAAGGAAAGTTCACTGGTGTTCAGTATGCTGCAAATTTAAGTTTACCCAATATAATATGGAAGTATACGCAGGGCGTAAAACAGAAGAATGGATTTTAAGATATATTTGCAAATGTTTCATTAAGAGATTTTAATGTGACGTAGCATTATACAAGAAGGCATATATATAGATGTGCAAAATTCATAAGACTATGCGAAATGTTACATTTTATCTCTCAAATCTTCCGATTACACTATAATTAAAACAGAGAACATACAGACAAAAGAGAGAAAATACACGCAAAAGTTACTGTCAGGTAAATATACACATTTTCTTTTTATGAACGTATTGGAAATTCATTGTTTCTTTTAATATATTTTTAATATATTTTTAATATATTTTTACAACACTTTAATTTAATTTCATTCAAAAAATACCCCGATGGGACGAATTATGCTGAAATCTTTATATCTTAATCCTGATCTTCACGGCTAATGCTGAGTTCTTTTGTTTTATCCATTTTCGTTTTGTTTGGTCTTGTCAGATATTAGCCATGAAGAAGTTTTTGCAAGAAATTTCCTTAGCATAATAATTCATAATCCGTTTTCAGCTTCTTTTTACAGTACGTTTTTAAAAAATAACCCAGATTGTTGTTTTAACATTTTCCTCTCAACTGTCCTCAGTTAGTTCTTTTTTTTTTGGTGGAGTGGGGAGGGGACTTCCTTGAAGACAGAAAACAATTTTTCTTTGGTCGTATTTGATATGTATTTGTATTAGTTTCATTATTTACTGGATATTTTATATTCCAGTAGTAGATATTTTATAATAACCCTGTTATTGCAGAAGACCTCTGGCTGCGACATTCGCTGAAAATATATTTGTCTGCTTTTGGATAGGATATTCTAAATGCTGCTATTATTTCTCTGGCAGCCTTGTCATGCTAATTCAGTTAGTGTCCAGTTGAGAGAATAACTCTATTTTAGTTGTAGAGTACCAAGAAAATTCATACCTATTCTTGTTAAGTGTGTTAGATAGTCATATACTCTTCGCTGGTTGTTCACAATGTTAGGCAGGTTGTCTATAAAGACAATGACCACAGTAAAATTTAATTGAGCTTTCAAATATTTTATTAACCTGCATCGTTTATATTCACAAGTGTATTTCCAATAAATTAATGGAACAATGTTCAACGAACATAGCAGTTAGAAATCTTCTGTATTACAACTTGCTAGATAATATTATGAAAGTGGTGCACAGAATTTAAATTGCTGCATATGCGAGTAATTAATGTGCCTTTCTTGATACTTCAACAGCCGCTGAACGGAGGTCTTGGCATGCCGTGGTTGCTGATGCGCAAACATGCGCTCAGGCTAGGAATCTCAAGCGTTTCCTGGACGGTGAACAGGTCTGGTCGCCGTTCGTCAGACACGATTTTCCGCAGCTCGTTTCTTTAACAGAGCTGCAATCCTGGATCAAACGTAGACCGAGAAAGGGCGCTTGGCACCTCGAGTGTCACCAAGCTCTCACCGCCCTCAGTCAGGCGGGCAATGCGATCGGTAGTAGCTCCACTTTAGCGTTCTATAGAGGGTTAGTGGAGGAAAAGTGCGACGACGTTCTCGAGGAAACTCTAGGTGTCGAAGATAATCAGCTAAACGGTCTGTTCGGAAGAACTTTCGGGTCGGGGCCCATGGATAATTTCCATAGGTCCCTGGCCTGGCAGTACTACCGAGGGGCGCTACCTGTTCGAGATAAACTCTACCGGCACGGAAGTGCCGTCAGCCGGGCCTGCCCGAGGTGCGCTCAGGACGAAGAAACCGTTCTGCACGCATTCGTTCAGTGCCCGAGTATTGCTGACCTGTGGGTTTATGTCGAACAGCTACTGTCACGTGTAGGACGGATCCGGCTATCAGCTGAATCCATCGTGAGGATTGACCCGCCGACCTCCTTTAACCGGGAAGACAAGGCAATTTTCCTATGCCTAGTGGCTGTAGCGAAAGAGATGGTATGGTGGACCCGTTTGAAAGGGTTAAAGTCAGACACTTTCCTCTTTGGCCAAGGCCTCATCAACTTTTCAAGTTTCACTTGAAAAGGAAGATGAGAGTAGAGAGGGAAGTACTGTCTCATAGCAAATTTGTTGAAAGATGGGTGACTGTTGGAAGAATGGCCAGTATGAACGGACAAATTCTGAGAATACACCTGTAGAAAAAGGTAATGTAAAAGGACAAAGGGCTCTATACCCCTTTCTTCTTCTTTTTTTTTTGACCAGGCTCCCGTGGCTTTTATGGGTTTTTCCACGTGTAACCTTTTCCTTTTTGAAGCACCTCCCCCTATTGGGAGTTTTATTTGTTATATCTTTCTCTGTTTTTCCTCTGTTTACACGAACGTTTTTCTACCTTTCGGACAAAACCCCTTGTAACCTTCGTCCTGTCTTTGTCTTACCATGTTTTTGATTTATATTAGCCCTTGTGGCCAATGAAACTGAATTAATTATTATTATTATCATCATTATTATTATTATTATTATTATTATTATTATTATTATTATTATTTTATGTTTTGCATTTGTACAAGTTGGATCCAAGTCTCACCCAGAGACCTCAAGAGACAACAAGTTAGAAGTTCATGTAGGTGTTATGCCTAGGGTACCATATATTTGGATTTGTACAGTTTTGTTCTAGTGAATGTTTAAGAAACCATAAGAAAATTATGTGTTTGTTTTAAAATTTGAGATCACATAGACAGTATTTTACGTAGGATATGGGCAGTTCCCATGAGCACTATCTTTTGAACTTCAGCCATTTTGGGTTTCCTGGTATCTGAGCTAGGTAGTAATCAGCCCGTTTCGCTGTCATTTCCAGGGCACCTATGACAATAGGTATTGTTTTCGTCTTCAGATTCCACATTTTGCTAATTTCGATTTCAAGATCTTTATATTTGCTCAGTTTTTGGTAGGTCTTGACAGATACGTTTATATCGATTGGGACAGTCATATCAATGAGGAGGCATGATTTTTGTCTGAAGTCTTTCAGTATGATGTCTGGCCTATTATTATTATTATTATTATTATTATTATTATTATTATTATTATTATTATTATTATTACACTGGGTAACATTTTTTAAAAAGGTTTCAGTTGTCTTGCTTTTTACCTGATTTGATGGTGCTGGGTTCAGAAATACACTCAGACATTTTTTTTTATCACGTCAAGTTGTTTTGTTAAACAGGAATTCATTTCTTTTACTAGAAATGTCAATTTTGTCATTAAATGCAATACTGAAATAAGAAACTAACAGAAACCAAATAGTACTTTTTATTGTTTAACAAATATAATACACAAATGTTTAATTACGTATCTTAGAATAGATATTTCTGTCAAACTGGAGTTTCAGATACTCAAGGAATGAACTTTCTCTTTGCTGCTTTATGTGAATAAATTGCATCATGACAGTCTCTTTGCGGTGACCTGCAGTAGACAGCATCATATTGGTGTTCCACCAGTCTTGTTACTTAGTCTCCATGTTCTCGATGTCTTGGTTGAATCTTTCCCCTTGTTCATCACTTATTGCCTTATGATTTTCAAGGAAGTAGTCCAGATGACTGTGCAGGAAATGCACATTTACACTCATGTTGCAGTCCAGTGCTCGAAAACTGCTTCAAAGGACCTGCATAAGATCTTCATAATTCGATGACTTCTCGTTTTCCAGGAAATCAGATAAAACTGCAGCAAAAATCTTGTGATTCCTTTTCAATGTTTGGAGACATGGTCTCCAAAAATAGCTCGTCCTGAAATAGCCACCAATTATGTGGCCCATCAAACACACTGATCTTAATTTTCTCACAAGACAAAACTGTAAACTTTCTGCTTAAGCATTTCAAGCCGTCACTGTTTCGGTGTTTCAACACATATTTTGCACACTATATGGGGTGCCCAGGCTTTGTCTTGTCACCTTGTTTCATTCTAAAAGAATATTTATACCTAAACTTGATCGGTTCGCGTTTTAGACACTGCTGGGTAGTGTGTTTATTTTGTCCACTGGACACCGCCAGTGAGCAAATCCCACCTAAATACAAAATAAGGGGGTAGGAGAATCTGCAACACTGTAGCTGGAAGCAGAATAATAATCTAATCCTACACTTTATCACATTCAATAATATAAACACGTTTTTAAGCACAATACACGCGGAGTCAAAAAGAAACACTACCTTTCACCAGCACACCAGGTTCGGCACTGCGTGAACCACACTGCTCTCTCTCTCTCTCCCTAGCGTGCAGCTTTCTATCTCGGACATGTGAACATGTACACAATAGCCAGACACTGTGTCACTGGAACCGTGAAGTGCACAGTTCTATACAAGGAGTTTCGTATTTTTCATAAACTAGGGAATGGCTACTGACATTAAGCTTAAGGATTATATAATGTACAAGTACAAAGAAAGAATTAAAGAAAAAAGGACTCATCATATTAGATGTTATCGATAATATCGAGTGGAAATAGGGGGTGATGCAGTTCCACAGTGCCTATACACGAGCCGCGACTGCTTATGAGCTTAATCCCGAATTGGCGACCTTCCATTAACATTAAGAAATTTTATATAAAACGTGTTGTAGAACTATTTCGTTTTCATTTTTCTTTTTTTTTTTTTTGTAAAAACTTTGACTTAAAACCGTTAAAATTGATATTGTTGTACTTTGAGAGGGTCACACAGCTAATAAACATATGCACACGTTGTACTTCATTTCAGTCTTAGTTCTGTTGTTAATTAATTCAGGAGAAATTTTTCTTGGACCAGTATGTCTTTTTATTGGCAATATGATCATCCCAAAGTATAACAACGTTGCAGAAATCCAAATCAGATTTACCTTTTTTTGAAATCCAACTAAATATGCATACGGAAATAATTTTGATTAAAAATAAAGCTAGCTATGATCACGTAAAATCCAGTATTTTGTTTTCCATATCAGCCCTTAATCAAAATCTTATTCAGAATTGTATTTTCTATTAAATCTGAAATACGACAAGTAAAATATTCAGGAAAAAATGTAATTGCTTGAAAAACAACAAACCTACATTGAGTTGGCGAAGCAAATGTTTTGATTTGGTTTAGGAAATGAATATTTGAAGAAGGAAATTTTTTTCCAAAAGGTTATTATTAATATTATTATTATTATTATTATTCAGTAGTTTTATTTTTATAACGTACTTTCACTTCACTACCGAGCGCAGATCTGTGCGCCTTGGGTATGTGCTGTGGTTTGCTGTGGTTTGCTGTGGTGCTCTTATGTTTACTGTATTGAAAGTGTTTTGCGTAGAATGTGTGCAGTACCCAGTAGTGCAATTTTCTGTATGTTATATATATTTGTAAGTCCTGGTGTTTTTGTTATGTATTTGTCTGAATATTTTTTTATTATACCTAAGGCACCTACTATGATAGGAATTGTTTCTGTTTTTAGATTCCACATTCGAGTTATCTCTATTTCCAGGTCTTTGTATTTTGAAAGTTTTTCCATTTCTTTTAGAGAAACGTTGTCATCTGCTGGTATTGAAACATCAATTAGAAGGCATTTTTTTCCTTCATGATCTTTGACAACTATATCTGGTCTATTGGCCTTAATTTCTCTATCTGTGTGTATTGGCATATCCCAGAGTATGGTTGCTTTCTCGTTTTCTGTGACCTTTTCTGGCGTGTGTTTATACCATCTTTTTTCTGTTGCTATTCCATAATGTTGGCATAGCTTCCAGTGTATATAGGTCCCAGCTCTGTCGTGTCTGTGAATATATTCCTTCTTAGCCAGGACTGGGCAGCCAGAGATAATATGATTTATTGTTTCTTGTCGATCTCCACATATTCTACAGTTACTTGTTATATTTCTTTTCATTATGTGTTTTTGGTAATTTCTGGTGGGGAGGCTTTGGTCTTGTGCAGCAATTAAAAATCCTTCAGTCTCTGCTTTGAGTCCTGAGCTTCTCAGCCATTGCTGGGATTTTTCTCTGTCTATTTCTTTCGTATTTAGTTTAGCCCAGTATTTACCATGTAGGGGCTTTTCTTGCCATCGTTTTATCATGGGCCGTTGCTGTTCTAGTTTTAGTTTGGATTTCATTTGTTTTATAGCTGTTGTTGTTTCTTCTTCTTCTTCGTATTTGTTAGGTAGATTGATTTCTTGTTTGTATTTGTCAGCTTCCTTAAATACTGAAAACAGTTTTTTGTTTTGCTCGTGTTTTGTGGCTATTTGTATTAGTTTCCCTTGCTTCTGGAGTAGGTATTTTTGCAGTCCTATGGTGGTTATTTTATAATAGTTTTCTAGCTGTATAAGACCCCTGCCACCTTCTGTGCGTTGTATATATAGCCTTTCTATGTCAGATTTTGGGTGGTGCATCCTATATCCTGTCATTATTTTTCTTGTTTTCCTGTCTATTTTACATAGTTCGTTTAGTGTCCAGTTAAGGATGTTGTAGCTGTAGCTTATAACTGGGACAGCTAAAGTGTTGATACCCATTATCTTGTTTTTAGCATTGAGCTCTGTTTTTAGTATTGATCTAACTCGTCTATAGTACTCTTTCTTTATTTTTTCTTTCATTTGTGTATGTTGTATCCTATCTAGTTCATTGACTCCTAAATACTTATATGGTTGGCTTTCGTCTAGTTCTCTTATTTCATTGGCTTTATTATTATTATTATTATTATTATTATTATTATCTTTATCTTTTCTTTATTATCCATAAGAACTTATAGATAAAATACAAAACGTGTCGTACAAAAAAGTTTACAAAACATAATGATCTACACACACGTACATATATATTTGTGTGTGTTTGTGTGTGGGCATATGTGGATGGGTGGGTGAGTGCGTGTGTGCATGTGTGTGTATGTGTGTCAATGTGCATGTGCGTGCGTGTGTGTGTAATAGAGATAATTATCCCCCACCTAGGAGGGAAACCCTAACCTAGGTAAAATAAAGGCACCAAAGGACTTTGACCACCTTCCACTCCGATCACCTCTTACAAGATGGAACTTCTGAAATTGCTCTGGAACATCGCGTGTAAAGACTCCGACATCCATTGGGGCGTGTTCCTTTAGCTTTAGATAGACTCTTTTTGTATCTTTGCTTTGTTTTTTATTTTAGTGGTTCGGTGTTTTCTTCTACACCTCCTCCTTCAGTCTCTTTTTAAGTTACTCAATAGTTTTGTCAAGCTCACTCATTAATTCGTACAAACATCAAGTTATTCATGCACTCCGTGTCGTTAGATGATAATACTAGATATAATATCTAAGTTCTGCTTTTGCCTACAATCTTAATACTGATTTAAAATTTCAGCACAATGCCAGCATTTTTGAGGGAGAACGTAAGTCGATTGCATCAACCCTAGTACTCAACTGGTGCTGATTTTATCGACTCCGAAAGGATGAAAAACAAAGCTAACCTCGGTGGAATTTGAAGTCAGAATGTAAAGACGGATGAAATGCCGCTAAGCATTTTGCCCGGCGTGCTAAATCTTCTAATATAGATTTAAAATTTCGACACCAGAACCGCAATTTCGAGGGAGGGCGCAATTTGATTACATCAACCCCAGTGTTCTACTGGTACTTATTTTATCGACCCTGCAAGGATGAAAGGCAAAGTCGACCTCGGGTAATGTCTGAGGACGAAATGTCGCTAAGCAATTGGCTCGACGTGCTATTCTGTCAGCTCATCGCTTTACATTCTTCTAATATTGCTTCACATCCATATGAGCTCTTGCTTCTAATTCTTCTGTTCTCCAGTTAGATTATTTCTGTTGGTGATGTTGAAATACCGTGTAACTTAATGTCAGAATTATGGTTTTATTAGTGTTAGGTATGTGATTACTTTTTAGTTCTTAGGATCCTCCGCTTCTGTGATGTTTGATAGGAGGGTTATTTTTCTTTCCGTCAATCTCTCAATTCTGTTATGTGAAATGGCTACCTTATTATTTTATTAACGCATTTAACCATACACAGGTGTTAAACATGTTAATGTGTTATCCATAAATATTGGATTTTGTCTACTCCAGGTAATTTCCTCCCATGACTTTCATTAAGCCTTCTGTCATGATGTTTTCTCATTTTTAGCCTCACATAATTTAATTTTTCTTTGCATTTTTTAAAGTTTTTTTCTTTCCTATATTAACCTCCGCTTTCCCATGTCTTCCCCTAAAATTTTCTTTGTTTAGTAGATTTTCTACTGTTACTTTATCATTTTATTTTTTGTAAAGACTTCGTTTATCATTTTTTTAATAAAGACTTTGTTTATCTTCTGAAACATTTTATTTCGTTTCAGTTATTTGGTTCATTTCTCAAGTCACTCAATGCTTTAAATGTCAGCCGTTAGTTTATTATTTCATATTCTGTTTGTATTGAACTTTAAGCTTTCTTGCAATTTTATCTTCCGTTGAATCTTTTGTTTCCAATTGAGAATTTTTTGAAGTTGTTTCTCTCCCGTTGGATATGCCAGCAGATGGTGTCTGAACCATATAGTTATAAACAACAATATGGCTTGCAGTGGGCCCTGTTCGGTATGCGACATTGATAAGTCGCAGCAACGACGAAACATCGATGTCTGTCGCTCTGAGAAGGGACTTATGTGAGTTGACTCGCTTGACTGTGTCTTGCTTTCAGGTGTGTTTTTACATCAGGCGCATTGAGAATATATTCTCTTACGCCTACAAATCGCACAAACTAACAACACACATACACGGTATGTGTGTTGGATTTTGCTGATATACTTCGAGCTGCTTCTAGTTCATATTTGAATTTTTTTCCAAGAACTAACACCACTCATACCATATGTATGTGTGTTCGATTTTGTTTACTATTAACTTGTTTGATTTGATTATAGTGTATAATATTTTGCTGGTTTGTCCGTCTTAAATTTATATAAACTCTATCTCTTCAAGCTGCTGTTTAATTTTTTTCATTTGTTTTAAGCTATATATAATGACATTAATCTATATATATCTATATTCATCTATATATGATGACATTAATCTATATATGATGACATTATCTATATATGATGACATTAATCTTCCGTCCATATTATTATTGCTGTGTTAGGTTTAAGGTTGTCTGTACTTTGTCTACTATTACCACATCTCTGTTGACTTGTAGAATAGGTTTTGTGGGTCGTGCTTGTATTGTTTTGTAATAGTGTGGGTTTTGCTATAAGGAGAAAGAGCAGCACCCATAATCTTTTTCAA
This sequence comes from Octopus bimaculoides, assembly GCF_046866305.1. Taxonomy (NCBI): domain Eukaryota; kingdom Metazoa; phylum Mollusca; class Cephalopoda; order Octopoda; family Octopodidae; genus Octopus; species Octopus bimaculoides. The sequence continues at coordinate 33,736,033 of NC_142930.1, read as the reverse complement.
GATTTTCTAAACTGATAGGGGGTGAGGTGTTGTTGTTTGTTGTTGTTGTTGGCACTCCGTCGGTTACGACGACGAGGGTTCCAGTTGATCCGATCAACGGAACAGCTTGCTCGTGAAATTAACTGACACGTGTACCATTAACGTAGTTCTCGAGGAGATTCAGCGTGACACAGATTGTGACAAGGCTGTCCCTTTGAAATACAGGTACAACAGAAACAGGAAGAAAGAGTGAGAGAAAGTTGTGGTGAAAGAGTACCGCAGGGTTTGCCACCATCCTCTACCGGAGCCTCGTGGAGCTTTAGGTGTTTTCGCTCAATAAACACTCACAACACCCGGTCTGGGAATCGAAACCGCGATCCTACGACCGCGAGTCCGCTGCCCTTACCACTGGGCCATTGCGCATCCACAGGGAGTGATGTAGCTGAGTAAGAAAGAAGTAACAATTGGTGTATGCACATCTAGTAGCACATCTAATATTGAATTTTATTCATACGGGTGATCTGGTCCACATTCTTGAATGGACTCTGCTACAGGTATTACAAGAGCCAGGCAGTAGTGTGAGGTCGTTGACAGACTGAGTTTCCTTTTATAGTTACTTATCGTGTTCTATATCCCTATATGGTATTGGTAGTTTGGTCTTGTGTCATGATCAAAAATCTTTCGGATTCATCTTTGAACTCTGCTCTTCTCAAACAGTACTGATTTTTTTTTTATTTCTCTGCTTTTGTTGTCCCACCTTTTTTTTTATTAATAATATTTATCTTTTACTTGTTTCATTCATTGGACTGCGGCCATGCTAGGGCATCGCATTGATGGATTAAGTCGAATAAATTGATTCCAGTACTTGCCGAACCACTAACTTACAGGAACGTAAACAAACCAGCACTGGTTGTCAAGCGTTGGTGGTGCGGACAAACAGAAAGACGCGCACGAGTACAGACACATATACACTCATGCACTCACGCGCGCACGCACGCACGCACACACGCGCGCGCGCGCGCGATGGGCTTCAACACCATTTCCATTCACCAAATTCACTCAGAGTACTGATCAGTCCAGGTTATAGTAGAAGACGCTTGCTCAAGGTGCGCACAGGGAGACTGAACCCGAAATCAGGTGGTTGCAAAGCAACTTCCTAACCACACAGCCACGCCTACACCTTGTCAGTTACTGGCCACGCAGGGGATTTTCTTGCCTACGTCTAAGCACGGCATTTTGTAATCCCATTTACAGTTTCGCTTTTAGTTGTTTCTTTTATTGTCTCTGTTATTGTTTCTCTATTTTCCTCGCAATTGTCTGCCTCTATATTGGTTGCATTCCAGGAAGACAGGAAAAAGACTTTTGTTTGTTCAAGCGTTGTGGCTATTTTGTATCAGCTTCCCTTTTCCTTTTATTAGAGATCTTCATAGTCCCGCATTTCCGTACACGTGATAAATGTAATCTTTAAGCAATGGTGTGTTCTAAATGCAGTCATTATATTTCTTGTTTTTCTTTCTCGTCTTGTTCATTTACTTAGCTTCCATTTGACAACATAACTATAGCTTAGCATATTGGGTTCTAAATTATTGATATATATATATATTCTCTTATATATTGAATATAGCTCTGTTTGAAGTATTAATCAAATGCGTCCACAATATTTTTTCCAGCTTTTTTCTTTCATTTATGTGTTCTATGTAGTTCATTGATTTTTAAGTATTTGTAAGCTTGTGTTTGTTCTAATTCACTTATCTCTGCTTCTTTATATACCACGATATGAGGAATATTTCATTAATTGTTCTCTTCTCAAAGTTACCTTAGCCATTTTTAAAAAATCTAAACTAAATTTCAAAACAATTTCTCCTGTGAATATGTACTGCATACAACTGTATTTAACAATTTTTTCGGTTGTTTTTTTATTTGCAGACAATAACCGAAAGGTTACCCAAATACAAAATATGGTTGATTGTCTTCCCATAGAATTTGAACCCAAATCCAGTCACAATTATTATATTGGCTAAAGGTGTCAACACCAGGCAGACTTAGTCTCTTGAAAAGTTTTCTAATAGGGACGGGGTCTGGAGTAAGATTTTATAGTTGCTGCTTTTGTTCGTTCGTCATTTAATAATGATATATTTTATGTACGAGTGGAGGCGCAATGGCCCAGTGGTTAGGGCAGCGGACTCGCGGTCATAGGATCACAGTTTTGATTCCCAGACCGGGCGTTGTAAGTGTTTATTGAGCGAAAACACCTAAAGCTCCACGAGGCTCCGGCAGGGGATGGTGGCGAACTCTGCTGTACTCTTCCACCACAACTTTCTCTCACTCTTCTTGTTTCTGTTGTGCCTGTATTTCAAAGGGTCAGCCTTGTCACACTGTCTCGCTGAATATCCCCGAGAACTACGTTAAGGGTACACGTGTCTGTGGAGTGCTCAGCCACTTGCACGTTAATTTCACGAGCAGGCTGTTCCGTTGATCGGATCAACTGGAACCCTCGACGTCGTAAGCGATGGAGTGCCAACAACAACAACAATTTTATGTACCTACCTGTTATTGGTATTGTCTTACTTATGCGTTCTCTCTATGACATACCAATAATGTTCTTCCCCCATCTACAATCTTCGATTTTGGCTTTGTTAATCGGTAATTGATTTTTATAACCATATGAGCTTTTGCAGCATTCCTTCTGATCTTCTGAAGACGATTTTTTTCAGTCGATCGTTTATCCCGCCGCGATAATACAGCGATAATTGTATATAAGGTCAAGACCTTATATATTATTGACAGAGGTTATGGGCCTATAATTTGTGAGATTTACTGTTTTATTTGTCTTGTCTTCATTTGATAAACCTAAATGTATCCACTTTCCTTTGTAACTATTGTAAGACCTCTGATAGAAATTTTGCGTGCAGTACAAGACTCCTTACACCACCTTCCCATGAAGAAGGAGGATGTCTCTCTAAATCAAAGGTGCCAGGAGATTTTTTTTTATTAGTTTAGGGAGGGCTCTGTTAGATATTCATGAGCCCCTTTTTGGTTCTCCGCCCCATCAAATGTACCGGCCAAATCACCCTTTTATGGACTTTGGTCCACTGAGATTTCTGCATAGACTGAACATAAGAGGCTCATAGAATTGTGGTTCAGAGAAACAGGAAGAGCAGAAACTCTTGTAGTAATCCTAGGTATACATATAGAAGAACTCCAGGTCAATTCTGACTGATTTGATCTATAATAAAAGACATTCTAGCCATGACCATCCGGTATGCAGGGCTATATATTCTAATACAACATTTGTATAGGTAGGCTGTGATTTGAGGGATATTTGAGTGTTATTCCTAACAGGCTGAGTGACCATGTAGAATGTCCCTTGTATGCTAATGGTTGTAGTGTGTTGGTGAAGAAAGATTTATTAATCAGATGGATGGCATTTTATAGAAGCAGATTAAAATGCATGTTTGTGCATGTAGCATCTGCACTAAACTCACTTTAAAAGAATTATGCTGATGTGTGCCACACATGAGCTTAAAAGAAAGTCAGAGATACATCAGATCTGAGGCAATTTTATGGTTAAACCTTTGGGAGGATGTTTTCACTATGTTATGAACATAAAACTATCATCAAAGATCGTAAGGGATGCATTTATAGTGACTGTAGGAGAGTTAATTGTGCACTGTATAAAGAGAGTGGGTTGTTGTAAGCACATTTCTCTGTATAGATGTAGAACTTGAAACAAGGAACTTTAGCAATTAGAAGATCTGTGATAATGCCATCAGTTCATCCATAAAAGAAAATGATAATTGTTAAAATACTTATCCTAATGTCAATACCAAACTGAAGTTTATTCGCTGTAGCAAATTTTATAAAATTGGAACAAAAGAATAGAGGGTTGAAGATGATTTAAATGAAACCCAAAGATGACACGCAAAGATGACACGCAAAGATGACAGAGCATCGTATGAAAGAATTAGAATATCTTCATTCAGATGATCCAGCGATAAGTATATGTATTGAATTCATTCAACAGCTCAATACGGTTTCTCGATTTCGAGTAACTGAAAAAAAAAATATATAAAATGAAACAAAAATTTTAATGTTATCAATGTGACGCATGTTGATGGAAGCAAATATAAATCTGATTTTAAATATCACTTTTGACGAAAAAAAGAATCACTTTAAAGCAGTATGGAAATTTTCAAGAATAGTTGAAGAAATTAGAAACGGAAATTCTTTAAGTGTTTAAGAAACTGGAATAAAAGTCACTGCCATGATCAACGTTAAACTAAATTATGTTAACATTAAAATGCAAATTGGCAGGTAAACATCATATCTCAGAATTTCTGAATGGATTTAAATAAACCAAAAATTAGAAGAGTGCGATCTCAAGCTAAAACAATTTGATGGATCACTCATAAAAACTCGGGGAAAATTTGACGCATTAATGGAAACTTGGGAAAATAGTTGTTATGAAAAACAAAGACCACGGTAAGGCCGTGGTAAATGTTGATAATTCAGCATTAAAGAGGTCTCAAGGTTTAAATTCTTCTCAAAGGAAATATATGACCGTGTTATTTTAGTCTGATATTTACTATATCAATATTAGCAATGCCACCACCGCTTTTGGACGATTTTCTTCTGCTACTACAATAGATTATGTGTTTTTTTTAATTGTATGTCTTTAAGCGATACTAACTCAGGATTAATTAGGCTTTCCACGATGTATCTGCTTTAAGCATGATAAAGTGGTTGCTATTTTAAACGAATACTGTTTCTGTTGCACATAGAAAATGCACACACAGGCACACAAACACACACATATACACACACACGCATTCACACACACACATATATGTATACACGTCACATATATTGGAGAAGCACTCGTCGAAAATGACCGGTTTATTTGAGTATTTAATACATTATGCAAGCATAAATTTTTGCATTATGATTTGTAGCTAAATATACGTAGTCGCACCCGGTTGATACTGGACTTCGAAACAGAACACTGTAATAGTAAATAGCAAACGGCAGAAGCATAAAAAAACGGTCTCATTATGGATTGTAGCGAGATATTTAGGAGGGTGAAAGCCGAGAACCACTTACATATACATACATACATACATACATACATACATACATACATACATACATACATACATACATACATACATACATATACAGAGAGATATGTAGAGAGAGAGAGAGAGAGAGAGAGAGAGAGAGAGAGTGATAGGTAGCTAGCTAGCTAGATAGATAGATAGATAGATAGATAAATAGATACTGTAATTTGCTTGAAATATTACGGTATGCAGAATGTTGTAAAAGTTTGTAAAAACCTTTAAGTAACGCTGATGAAGAGTTAAATTAAATATGTAAGATGATGTCAATGAATAGAAACAATGAGAAAATATATTGCATTACCTTACATAATCCTGCCGGATGTAGTCTATCGTCATACCCAGGACACATCTCTGATTGGAAGGTTGAATGTTCTGAGGAGTGTTGCTGTTGTCCCCCGGTTCACCCTGACCCGGGGTGATAGCACCTGTTAGGGTCCCATCTATGCGAAAACAGTGAACCCGGAGTATGAAGTTCACTCATTGACACTCAAACGCCTCCATTAGGTTAGAGTAGGAGAAGGGAAACTCCGACTTAAAACCCACTTGCCAGTCGGTCTGACTGAAAAAGGCGAGGCCCCATAGATTAGGACCTACTGCTTCAGAGGCGAAATCCAAAGATCTGGATTTTTGGCAAGTCGATGCAACTCCTTATCTGAGTCAGCATGTTACACCATGTGTGCTGCAAAAGAAGGACCTGGAGCCATGGTGCGTGGGTTTCAACCCAGCAAACTATTATCTACCTTAAACAAATACACGCTAAAACACAAAGTATAACTTGTGATGGGTTTTTGCTAGCTAATCCTGTTTAAATAGTCTGACAAAGGAGACAGTTTGGGAACCGTAGTTCAGGGTCTGTATGTAGTGGAGGCTATGCTTGTCATGATTCTCTAGCCATCTCTAATGGTCCAGTCTACACTTATCCTTCATCTCCTTCTTCTGGTTTGCCAGCTTGCACAACTTGACGCAGAGCAGCGCATCAACAAAGACTGAATCTCCAACTAGGAGATATCCTTGGTCTAATCCTGAAAGGCATAACAAAAAAAAACTTACATACTTTGCATAATGATCCTTTGGTATTTCGACAAAAAATTCACCTTTTCAAATAGAAGAAATATATAAACAGAGTTCAAAGAAATGCGCTGTTATTGACAGGCCATTCCAGTGTATCTCTGAGCGGTCGCCTGCATCTACACACACATGCATGAAACTGTAACGACAATCTGGAAATTTGACTGACGAAAGAAGGGCACGAATGATCAGTCCTTTTTTTTTTCCTGTCCATCTATTTGTTGTTTTTCCTGTCCACCTTTGTATCGTCCATCTGTCAGGTTGTTTTATTGTCCTCTATTGCGTTTTTGCTCCATTATATATATATGCATGCATGTATGTATATATGTATGTATGTATGTATGTATGCTTGTATGTATGTATAGTTTACTGTTCCATTTAGGCGTCTTATTGAACCTGCCAAGACCCGCGCTGTGAAGGAAAGTATCTTGCTATATTCATCATCCTTTAAACCTTAAGGAAGTCTTGCACATTTTTTCTAGTCTCAGATTCCGCAATCATTTGTAGTGCATGAAATTAGGATTTGCGTATGTATGTACGAATGTAACATGATACAAAATATAACGGAGTTATTTAAAGATAAATAAAGACATGTGTATTTTAAGGGATAGGTCGTAATTTTAGAGATGCACCAACAGACAAAGAAATATTTTGTTAGAGGATGGGGAGATAGTGTAAGAGACAGATATAAACATCAAAGCTACAGAGAAATATTTATACTTCGATATGTAAATAAGGACTGGTAACAGGACACGAGAGCAGAATATATAACGAAAATGAAGGGATGGGAAAGAGAGTGGGAGTTAGTGAGAAAAAAAAACTATAGACCAGAAGAGTGAGCATATGTAACAATAAAATGAGACAGAGCATAAGTTAGGTGTAAAATGTAATAGTGCGAGAAGTGAATTTACAAACGATATCTTTTCTGGAAACCACAGGAGACTTAATGAAGTAAAACTGGAAAAGATTGTAACAACAGTAGCTGTAATATTACCTGAGTCATGTATTGAATAAAGTGATAAGGTTAGTTGAAGAGAAATAAGTGGTTGAAGGATTAAATCCAATAGAGATTGGTGAAAATCTGAAAGCTGGTAGGATATGTGGTACCATAAAACAATGTTAAAAAGGAAAAAATATATTTATGGCAAAGATTGGAAGAGGAGTTAGCGAATATACATAAGCAAACAAATGCATGTAGTCAAAAGCGCGCGCACACGCACACACATGTGCACACAACACATATATATTTAATATATATATTTTAATTTAATAAATATTCTCATACTGGGTCTTTATTTGATAGTGGCTACTAGCTTATTACTAGCCTTTCCAGACGTATACACACACACGCATAATACATACAAGTGTGTGTGTGTGTGTGTGTGTGTGTGTGTGTGTGTGTGTGTGTGTGTGTGTGTGTACTAATGCATTACATAAATCAATATCTAATACACTGGGATGACAAACAGTGAATAGTGTTGATCTTTCATGCTAAGGGATACACATCAATAAACCGTTAGCTGTGTTGAAATCAGGAAGTAGGAAAATGGAAGTTATAACGTTCATGCATTTCCCAAGAGAAAATGCTTTAGAAAATATGTCTTTCTCAAAAGTTATAGAATATACTTCTCTCAAATGTGTGTGTGTGTGTGTGTGTGTATGTAAATATACCCTTTCGCTACCTGAAAAACTAGGAAAATGACGGGAAAACTTCAAATTAACTGGCCACTGAATCGGCTTCCAACATAAAACACTACACACACACACATAAATGAAGGCGACGCAAAAGACTGCTAATTCACTTTCACTCGTTCTAGAAGCTGCATTGGAGTAACTATGTGGTCTGTCGTGCTGAAGTTCCTCCAAAGACCTGTTTACTCTCTTGGCTGTTGGTTGTTGAGATGTTTCAATAGTCTGATGACTACGATCCTTGTAAATAGCTCGTGACAGTTAGACAAGAAGCATAGAGGCAATAATTATTCAGATCTTCTCAATCACCTATTTTCTAAAGTAAGATAGATTTCAATTTCTCCCACAGTGAGAGTATTTTTCTTTCTTTCAAATATCGATTGTAACGAAAAATTAAAGATTTTCTATAGCCACTCTCATATATTAACTGCTGCTATATCATCTTTTCCCGGGATTTTATTTATCTTCATCAGTTTTAAAACATTCTCTATTTTATTGGCCACAATAGGAATTACTTGGTGTAAAAGGTTTCATAGACCTCCTCCACCTTCCTTTTGATCGTCACCATCAGCCCGTCTTTATTTTTGAGCATCAGCAACGCTAAGAGTTACCCGGGAAACGAAGCACTCATTTGTTGGCGAATAAATTATATAGTGCTATCTCTTTCCTGCATTTCTCCAGACCAGTGATTTTCAACTATCTTCTTTTTTTTTTTTACCTATGGACCCCTTTGATTACTGTTTTATTCTACTAGACCCCCGTAGTCATTCAATCTTTAAAAAATCTTATTATATTTTAAATTCAAATTACGATAAACGAAAACAAACAAACGAAGTTTGCTTTTAGAAGCGTTGAGATGTCTTAGAAAGTTAAAGAAGTGATTTTTAAATTCTCAATCGCAGGGTAATGCTAATAATATAGCCTGAACAGGACAAACTACCCTTATTTTGCAGAAAAAAGTGTAGGTGGTTAGCTTTATAATTAAATATCATTAGGAATTGTAGAAAAAATGTCAAAATATTTCGTGTGGTGTAGAAGTATAACCAATTTATTGCAGATAAACTTTAACAATAAAATCTTTTATGGACCTCCAAGGGTCTAGACCTTTTCTCTCTTCTGCTGCCCACATCACCTTCTTCAATCGATACTTCTCGAAGTCTCTTTCAAAATGTTGCACGGAATTTTGTTAGTGAACAGGTGGAGGTTTCAAAGCGACGAAAATATTTTGACAAATTCAATTTAAATGTTTAAGTTAATCTAACGGTTTTTATGTGTTTTTAAATGGCTTATAAATACCTTCCACGCTGCAATATATATAATTCATATGCATATATAAATATGTATGTATTTCATAAAGATGCACAGAAACATTAAAAAAAGAAAAATCTATCGGTATCATATTAATAATATTTTGATAAATCGCTGATAGAACACATATTCCGACTCCGAATTACTAGAACATAGCTGGATACAAATATCAGAAATGACCATCAGTTATTAATAGGAACAGGTCAGTTAAAGTTGAAGGCTAAAGCAAAGAAGACAGAAATTCTTGGTTCAAGAGAAGTTCAAGTATAATACAGTTAAAGTTACACTTGTAATTGAATGTTGAAACCGATTTCTAATGCTTCAGATGAATATGATGTAGAAATCAACGGCACGTGGGAAAATGTATAGGAAGAATACCAGAATCTAGTGGAGAGGGTTCTGGATTGAAGAAAAGAAAGCTAAAGAAAATGTATTTCGGGTGGAATATGGGAAGTTGTTGAGGCACGAAAGGAAGGAAAACAAATAGCTGAAAGTTGGAGAGGGAATGTGGAAGATTTTGAATCGCTAATATTGGAGTTTCGATAGAGAGATGAAAAGATATTTAAGAAGAAACAAAGGAATATCCTTCGAAGAGAAAGCTGATGAACAGATAAATTATTCACTGCACGAGACAGTTGAGCAATGAGAAAAGTTTATGAAATAATAATTGAGATTAGAAGTAAAGAGAACAAAAACATTATTTGCGTATTGATGAGAAACTAATAACATCTGGTGTAAACATCCAAGAAAGATGGAAAGAAGATTTTAATAGAGTTAGTGGAAGGACAACCAGAGTTACCCGGGAAATGAAGCACTCATTAGTTGGCTAATTAACCAAATTCAAATCATGGTAACTTTGCATAAAATTATTATTTGAAACGCATTGTTTATATTGTTTGTAACAGAGATACTAGTGAAAGCTCATGGCTAAGTGGTTAGAGTATTCGGCCTACGATCGATGTATTCTGTTCTTAAGCAAGACACTTTATTTCACGTTGCTCTAGCCCACTCAGCTGGCAAAAAATTATTTGTACCTGTAATTCAAAGGGGCCAGTCATGTCACATTTTGTGTCACGCTGAATTTCCCTGAAAACTACATTAAGGGTACGCGTGTCTGTGGGGGTTTCAGCCACTAACACGTTAATTTCACGGGTAGGCTGTTCTATTGATCTGTTCAACTGGAACATTCGTCATCGTCGTAATCCACAGAGTGCCAGAATAGAGATGCATTTTGCTTTTGTTTTTTGTTTACTTAAAAACATTTATTCGCGTTTCTTTTGATTTTGAACTTGTTTTGTAAGAATTCTGATCTGAAACCGTGTGTTGAAACTAATATTTTCTGTATATTTAAGAAGATTCATTATTAATAAAGCCTCTCACTGTAATAAAGCCTATAAACAGACTAACCGATTGTTGTTTGTATTTCACCTCTTTCTTATAAAGCAGTTGATGTTTATGTCTCCCCCAAAATAGTTTTCATTATATTATCCAATGAGGAAGTGACAGATTGATGCAGAGGGAAATATGGTGGCGGAGGGCGTATACATCAACTGCCATCGTATTCAGAGGGAAGAATTACACCATTCACAATGTGTACAGCTTCAACACTTTTCACTCCGTCTGTAAAAATATATAAAACATTGTTAAATATTTCTTCCCGGACGTAATGACGCAGCACTGCTTTTCTTTTACTATCGCTGGTCGTGTCTAATGCACAGAACAGATTTTCAAACTATTCGATTAAATTCCGCCACCTAACATTGTTTAATTGTTCGTTATTGTAAGATGGAGAACGGTGGAAGTAGTATAGTTGCTAAGTCGCAATAATAGGATCTTCGACTCTAATGCAGTATCTTCTCAGTTCGTGAGAAACGTACAATAAAAAGGCTCTTTTACTTGCATACAGTAAAAAGGTGGAGAAATATGGCTGCCTTTTTCTTTTTTTCTTTTTTCTTTGTCTGAAAGTAAGCATTCTCTTCTTTTATTCTGTTAGCGCTGCTTCCGTTATCTCAAAACAATACCAGTAATTATAGATACTATGTTACATTCTAATGCAATATATCGAGGAAATTAATGTCAGTAAACGTAGACGGTTACCTCCCATGTGAATTTGAAATCAAGAATGGACTGCTGCTAAGAGCTGTTCAGTTGCCTCTTTTGTTTGTTCCAATAGACTACAACATGAAAGAAACACTCGCAGACGAAAGAAAATCAATTGAAGGATTTATGAAAATTATCTGGTAAATTTGTTTTATGTTGATATTTAGATTATGCATGGAGCATCTGATGAGATGGACGTGTCCTGCGTGTCCACGAACTCATATATATATATATATAATCATGCCAAAGACCTATAATCTTTTAAAGGATGTTTGCGTCCTAGTTCTCCGGTTTATACCAGTTTTCAATGAAAAATTAAATACGTTAGTTTTGCATTGATGAATATGGGCATTTAAAATATTTATGAATGAGAAAAAGAAAATGGTGATATTGACATACAGGCTTCAGTTTATTCAAAGATATTCAAATCAATATGATATGAAATTCTTATCCCTACAGCCGTTTCCATATCCAATTAATTTAGTTATAGAAATTAAATTAAATTAAATTAATTCAAAATTTCCATATTGAAACTGGTTGAATATCTTTGAATAAATTGATGTTTATATATCAATTTCTCCATTTTCTCCTTTTACTCATGTATATATATATATATATATATATATATATATATATATATATATATATATATATATATAACGTAAGAGAATTTATCTCCGAAAGTTACCAGGGTAAGAAGGATATATTACATCTGTGACAGCCACCGAGAGTAGAGAGAGAGGGGGGAAGAGAGAGAGACAATACTGGTGAAAGCAAACAGGCATATAACTTTTTTGCTACAGATGTCGAACCTGAAAGAAAGGAAACATTTTGTGTTGTGTACCGTATTTATTACAATTCAATGGCTAAACTAGGTAACCGTAACAAAGGCTATATTTATGGGTTATCTAAGTTGAATTTTGAGCTTTGAAAACTGCTCTATTGGCGGGGGTGAGCAGCGAGGATTTGGGTGTTAAGTATATCTTGGAAAGACACTCTGTAAAACCTTTGACAACAAGGTGCTGCCCGCTCTTACAGAATTAACTGGAGCAAGTTAAATCGAGAGCTCTGAGAAATCGAATGGAAAAAATAATAAAAAATTACAAAAAAAAAAAGACTTGTGAAATACAGGTACCCAGGGTTTTCTAGCCTTGGTATGAATTTATTTCGCCAGTTATCGTGTTGTTAAAAAAAATAAGACGGTTTAGTAACTGCGTTCAAGACAATTGACGTTTGATTGAGCAAGCGCATTAAGGAAAAGACAGAGAAGAACACAGGGGAGATAATTAATTTCACAATTAATATAACCAGTAACTTACGAATATCAAAATTACATAAACCAACACTGGAATGATCTATGATGTGTCATATGGTTTATCCTTAATTTCCACAAAGATGTATTTTTTTTAAATACGGATACAAAGAAAAAATCTCTTTCCTGGCATTTACAGTCCCTGGAGGTTCTTAAGTTTTTGAAAAAAATAAAATTTTTGAAGCGAGGACGTAAAACATCTTTTTGACCAATTAATGTAGGGTTTGGTCGTGGAAAGGATTTTCCATTTGATGTTGTAGCTGACGTTCTCATCCTTAAGTTTCCAGATTAATGCCGAGAGGATCGTTGTATGTCTCTTCTCAGGGTGTCTAAAGTTTGAAAGATGGCTGTTGTATCAGGATTTAAATTTTACTTCTGCTGATCCAGTGATATACTTGGTCTCTGTCCGGTCGTTAGCATAGTTTGCTGATACACGTACTTCATAAATGACGGAGCATATATCGCATGTCCATCCTGGAGGACGTTTAGATTTACCTCTGCATGTGCATTCAGGACAGGACTGACTCATCGGTTGTTTATTAATACAGACATTTACAATACAGAGGCAAGAATATATCATTTTAACTGTGTACCTATTAAATATTTTTCTATCCTTATGGCATGTATGTGTGCGTGTATGCGTGTATTGTTAATCTCTAGGTTTCATAAGGCCGGTTACTCGGTTTCCATTACGTGTGAGTGACCGCGATCACAACATTACTCCTGAATAGAATTCGTGCAGGCTTCAAGTACAACATTTTTGAGGGGAGGGAACACGGTGGTTACATCAATCTCAGTATTTGATCGGTATTTTATTTTGTCAAACGTGAAGGAATGAAAAGTAAAGTTGACCTCGAAGGAATTTGAACTCAGAACGTAAAGAGCCAGACGGATACCACTAAGCATTCTGTACGACATGCTAACAATTCATCCTCCCCACCGTCTTACACAACACACACACACACACACACACACACACACACACACACACACACACGAAGTGATTCTGTTCAGGAAGCCACCGTCTTTATTATGACTAATCAAATTACATTAATGAGAACTTAACAACCAACTAATGTTAAATGAGTCAAGTGTATTCAAATTATTCTCGCCATTTCAATCAATCAAGTTTTATATTATGGTGTAATTTCTTAAATATATGAATATTCGTTATCGATGACCTCTGGACCAAGCCGTAAATGGATGATGTTTTGTTGCGTCCGTTATTGACTATATTAACTTGTGATTAATCTAATTTTTTTCATTACTCAGAATGCACTAATTATTATTATTAAGTAATTCAAAGTATGTGAAACTTATTACCAGTGTGTATGAGACTTGTAAAGCTTGATTAATTGAAGAAGATCAAAGAAAAATGAAATTTCTCTGGGGATTTGTCAAACGACTCATGTCGAATCATATCAATGATCAATATGGACAGCTAGAATTAGATGGAACATAAGTAAAATAAGTGTACGCAATTATTGTGTTAAGGAATAGTGAGTGAAATAATGCTGCATATGTTATCGAAACATATAAATCTGTTTTAGTTTGAGTAATTGAAGTATATCAAAGGAAATTGAAAAATATCAAACGATTTTTCATATCAATTCATTACAATAAAACCCGATAGCTTGGACTAAGTGAACCACAAGTAAATTATCTGAACAATTTCGTTATATATCTCATTGTGCGAGAACTCAGTTAATTGCATTTAAGGTTTTGAGTTATTAAGGCTATGCAAATAAGCGGAGTCGACTGCATACACTCACATACACGTACGTACGCACACACACGTACACACGCACACATACATGCATGCATATATGCATACATATAGACACACACACATACATATATATATACACACATATATACACACATACATGCATACATACATATATACATACACATATACATACATATATAGACATACATATAAACATGTATAAATACATACATATATATAGACATACATACATATACGCATGCATACATTTACACATACATATATATACACATACATACATATACAAATACAAACATACATACATACATACATACATACATACATACATACATACATACATACATACATACATACATACATACATACATACATATACACACATACATTCATAGGTGTTACTTCAATTTTCATTTAAAGACGAATATACTGACAATTATTTATTTCGATTTATTCAATCACCTGAGATTCAACTATATATGAAGTGAAAAATAATTATTTTGCTTTCTTAATTCGGAATTTTAAATGCGAAACCTTTTAATTTGTAAAGAGCAATTATTGACAATATCAGGAACATCATAAGAAATAAACGTCATCTAATTTAAGAATATTTAGAGAATACATATTTTTTTCAATACTAATGGAATATCGGCAATAAAGAGGCGAATATAAAATCATATCATATGGCATAACTACTTGGTTAAGCATCTGAAATTCCTTTGGGGATATGTGAAACGATTGTTCTGCCAGGTAATATTAATTAAAAAAAAAAAAGACGGTTAGGATTGGACCGAACTTATGTAAATTATAGAAACACAATTATTGTGTTATAAAGCAATGAGTAAAATAATGTTGCATACGCTATTGAAACATAAATCTGTTTTGGCTTGGGTTATTGAAGAATATCAAAGGGAAATGAAACATGTCAAACAATTTCCATGTCAGTTCATTACAATAAAGCAAAACAGATTAACTTGGTGAACCATAAAAAAATTACCAGAATACATAATGTAATACGAGTGAAACAATGTTGTTTTATTATTTATTATATATTCAGGCCTATCATGTGCCTGGTGAGATCAAAGATATACAGCAGGAAAGTTACTTTCCATGTTACAAATTACCGAAGTGTACTTTAAGTCCAGCCTTGCCCGTGTTGCAGATTTCCTTTCTTATTGTCCGGAGTAAAATTAAGAGCCGATGCTAATGATCATTTGAAAAAATACTACAAGGCATTTTCGCCAACATTCTAACAATTCTACCATCTCACTACTGTCCTGGGCTGTTACTTTATTTATCGACCCTGAAAGAACGAAAGCCATAGTTGAACTCGGCGTGATTTAAACTCAAAGCGCAATGAACTGGAA
Organism: Octopus bimaculoides; assembly: GCF_046866305.1. Lineage (NCBI taxonomy): Eukaryota > Metazoa > Mollusca > Cephalopoda > Octopoda > Octopodidae > Octopus > Octopus bimaculoides. The sequence continues at coordinate 33,720,346 of NC_142930.1, read as the reverse complement.
CGTATAACAAGGTAATATATCCAAAGCTGTAACGATTCTTCTATCAGAACCGATGGAAATTAAATTTCGACTCATCCGATCATATGATCTTTGACCAATCTGACAATTTCCGATTCTTAATTTTCCAAGCAAACTATTGGGTTGGCAACTAAGTTCCCGCCGTATTTTTTTAAATTTAAATTTTTTAAAAGGTTTAATAAAAAATAACAACTAATTAATCAATAATGTATTCACCCTTATGGTTTACAACTTCTTCCCAACGTTCAACAAGATTTTCAATACCTCATTGGTAGAAATCACCCGATTTCGACTCGAAACATTGATCCAACCAAGCTCTCAATTCTGCATCAGTATTGAACGAAACTCCGTGCATAGCATTTGAAAGAGATCGAAAGAGGTGGAAATCAGTTGGTACCAAATCAGGAGAGTACAGCGGGTGTGGCAGCACTTCACAGCTATGCGTTTGAATGGCTTTCTTGGTCATATTAGCGATATGAGGGCGGGCATTGTCGTGCAGCAGAAGAACTCTATGCTGCCGATTAGGTCTTTTCTCTTGAATAGCCGTGTTGAGTCGTTTCATCCGTTGAACATAGAGTTCCGCGTTGACCGTTTGGTTCCGTTCAAGCAATTCGTAATTGATAATCCCTTCCCAATCCCACCATACGCACAACATCGTTTTACGCGGATGATCTTGTTTCACGCACGGTGTCGCTTGTTTACTGGGGCTAAGCCATTCCTTACGTTGCTTCATTTTGATGTACAGGCACCATTTTTCGTCGCTAGTAACGGTTTGGTAGAGAAATCGTTGCTTGTCTCCATGAGTTGAGCGACGACGAGCAAGCAAACTAGCGGAGATTGGGGCTCCTTGATTTTTGTTGTTGTCACTTAAAGCATGCGGAACCCATGCTCCATACTTCTGAACCTTTCCCATCGAGTGAAGATGCTTCTATATAGCAGTGTGGGAGGATTCCATTTTCTTTGCCATTTCCCTTGTCGTTTGACGAGAATTTTCGTGCAAAAGTTGGTTTAATTGCTCTTCATCAAACTCAACTGGATGGCCAGAACGAAGTGCGTTTTTGAGGTCAAAATTTCCATTTTTGAACTTGGCATACCAATCACGAGCGGTTCTCTCAGCTATGGCACCCTTTCCATACACAGCACAAATATCGCGAGCAGCTTTTGTGGCCTTAGAACCTTGACATTCCATTTTAATGGTCTGAAAATAAACAAAAAATAGCTAAAATTAACTAGAAAAAAAAAATAGATTCCAAAATTATTCAAAAATAGAATTCTCGAAAAAGATAGATTCCAAAATTTAAAAACGCAGTAAATTCCAAAATTTAAAAAAACCGCGGTAACTTAGTTGCCAACCCAATAGATACGAACACACCAAGTTCACCCACCAGAGATATGTACATTTTCTTATGCGCAATACGTTCTACAAGCCACAAATAGTTCTTTCGATATTTTCAGGGGGTTATGCTATAATTATAGTTTTAATCCTAGAAAGCGTTGAGCTCACTTGAAGTAGCTTACATGGCAGAATGTCCCATATGACGCCCACATAACCACCAATATACGAGGTAAATTTTTATGGTTCTGGACATGCATTTCCCACCATGAAATAAATAACAAACATGCAGTTAAATTTGCTTATTCAGCTGGTATTTTTTTTATCGACCCCGAAAGGATGAAAGACAAAGTCGACCTTCGCAGAATTTGAGCTCAGAACGTAGTGATGGGCGAAATGCCGCTAAGCGTTTTGCCCGTGCGTACTAACGATTGTGCCTGCTCGCTGCCTTAACCATAATAATAATAATAATAATAATAATAATAATAATAATAGGAACAATGGTGATGGAAAACAACCTAGTATTATATATAATAAGTCTGAAATATCTAGCTTGAATGGAGAAAGCATGTGTATATCAGAAAGTATCATACGTTATTACAGAAGAGATTTATAGCTCAACACCTAATATTGACTAAAGATAGAGTGTGCGCATTTCAGACGAAAAATCTTTCAGTAATAGGTTTAACCTGTTATGTAATTATAAAAATTGTCTAAAATATGCATTAAATAACCGATGCTAAAGAAAAAACTTGATTTATAAGTGATCAGTAACAACAGGGGAATGTACTACTATTATATCGTTTGTGCAACTAATTTTAAGGCGGCAATATATAATCACGTTTCTTCGCTTAGGCATAGAAAAGATAAACAAAAGAAGAAAGCGTCACTTCTTTAAGTAAATTCGTATGGATCTTCAAAGAGGGGAATGTTAGTTACGATTTTTAAATGGCCCATAAGTAATTCACTACCATCTAATAGTGAGAAATTAAAATGTAACCTATACCTCGAGGAAACATTTCATATGTTCATATTTATTCAGAAGAACATTTAACCCCCCCCCCCGCCCCATATAAATGGAGCACTGATTGGTGCACCCTAATTTAATAGGTTGTGTCTTCCTCCTCAGTCCAGTATATTTAATACACTTAACAGAGCTATATCACATTTTTATACTTATCTAAATTATTACTGTTATTATAATTGTCACTACTGTCGTTGTTATTATTATTGCTATTAGTTTTTTTTTTTATTCCGAAATTTGTTTATTTTAAAACTATTTTTATTATTTTTTTATTTTATTCTATAATTTATTCTTCATTTATTTTAAAAATTTATCTCAACCATACTACAATTATCTTGAAGTTTAAATATTTATTCCCTTAAGAAAATTATTTTTTCCAAAAATAGAATACCTTCCTAAGGGAATTATATTGATTATTCCTCTTTGTAATTCTCATTAACTCAACTTGTCTTTCACTCATAGTTTATACTTAGAATTAATACTGCTCAAATAATATTTCCTTCACGATGTAAATAATATATCTAATGAACAGCTTACCTCTACATGCTTCCGATGTGTATATGAAAGGGTCAATGATGGTTTAAACGCGGGAGGAATTTAATACAATTCTATCATGATTTGATAAATACAGTTTCCAAGTAGATAAACTTTCCTACCTTCCATACTGGTCAAATATTGTTAGTTTTACTACTATCTACCTTCTTAACATGATCTCCATTCCAGGCGGATCTACAATATTGGAGCCCTGAAGCTTAAGATGTTATAGGGGCCTCCTTTACAACCAGCGACAGTACATCCAACAAGGGTAAAAAAATTTTCGTGCTCTTGTAGGGATCTCAAGCCTGAGGCCCTAATAGCCCAAATGGTATAGTTGTGATGTGGAGTCCTTAAAAATTAGTCTGAAAGTGCACCCTCTTCCCATCAGAAATGAGATGTGGGTAATCACCGATATCTTTGTCGATGTGGTTGTTCTATGGAAGATCACTACAAATATTTTCCAGGCTATGCCTTATATTTTAGAGTTATGGGGGTTGAAAATTAGGGAATGTTATATACATGCATGATGCATCATTAAGATACATGTGAAAATTACAAAATACTCTTTTTTCTGTTTTTTGTAGCAACGGTTTTGTCATATGACAGCTTCCTTGCAATGTCATTTTTCTAGAGACAATATGCATAAGGAATTTATGTGCTCTTCAGTCATGGTAGACCGAAATTTATTCTTTACAAATGAAAGCTTTGAGGAACTCTTTTCTGCTTCACAACTCGTGATAGGCATTATGAAGTACAGCTTATGGGTAGTGGTAATATTAGAGGACACTTCAATTAATTGTTGTCCATAAATAAGCTGAAGAACTGTACATTGTATTTTAGATGGTGTGTTTTCTTCTGTGTTCCGGGATTTCCTAAGGTGTAAATACTCTTTGAACTAATAACATTCATTTATTAATTTGTGGTCAATATTGTCTTTGTAATGCGATATCATAAGTTTGATGCTGTTCTCATCAAATTCTGAATTGTTCATCAATTCTGGGAGAAACTTGAACCTTTTTGCAATCTGCTCATATGGGTCTATCCTCTTGCTTCACTGGATTATCAAGCAGTCATAGACTTGATTTAGAACTTCTCTCCTAAATTTTTCAACTCCTTTCAAAGAAGCCCTATCACTTGTTCCATCTGTAAATTTCTTTGTAACAATGCGTTTAGAAACATCAGAATAATTTGAGGTGATATATTCACATAAACCTTTTGCTACTGATTCATAATGTACGTTCCTGTCATCTGAATTTTCTTGTAGTTCTTTAACAAATGAAAGCAAAGATGCTAGCAGAAGGCAACCTTCAAATACATAAAAACCAGGGGTTTGGAGTTTCTGACTTGTTTTGTTAAAACGTTCCATAACTTCTTCCCAAACGACTCTTAAAATAGCATATTCCAATTTTACCAGCTTGTGGTATGAATTCTTTGCATCTCGCTTATAATTCAGACTTCTCTTCTGAGTTTTCAAATATATGTTTGGGATCATCACCGTGATCATCATCTGCACCAAAAGTGTCAACAGTAGATTGATTATTGCTAAACGGAGCGCTCGTGGTTTGTGCCCTGTCATTGACTTCACTGGTGTTTGTATGGCTTGTTTCAGTTGCAGGTGATGACAAACTTTTATTTGACATTGTAAAATAGTTTGATAGTTTTTGACACTTAGAAATTTCCTAAGATTGCTTTTCTGGTATCTACTTAAGTACTTTCAAGAAGACATTGCTATTCCTCTTGGGGCCTAGGCCTCTGTGAAAAAAATTTGGGGTAATATTTTTGTTAGTTACAGCGAGACAGATTGATCAAGTTAAGGGTCCACAACTTAATATATAGTCACAAATGAAGAATTGTTCATTTTGTACAAGGTGATATTCAAACAATTTTAAAGTAAAAAAAAAATGCTTTGTTACTGAACAGATTGTAAGTCCAAAATTAGGAGGCAAACCCTTTCATTGGTCATTAAATAATGGTAGGAAAATAAGAATTCTTATCTCTATCGTGCTGATGTGGTAGTAGACATATTTGACAACGGGAGGGGCAGGTCCGAAGTTTCCAAAATAATTCAAGTAAAGCGAATTATCTGCGAGTCGTTTGTACTTTTATTTTTTATGCTACTCTACACCAGCAGAAACAGCAGGTGAACAAATCGTGGCTAGACACTGTGTGTTTAGACTCTGCGTAGGAGTATGATATGATGTCCACTAAGACTGGGAACAACAATCTGCATAGCAAAATACAAAAACAAAATTATCGACAGAATGAAAAAATTAAGTTGCTTCAGAGGGGTCCCTCCGGAATTAGGGGCCCTGGAGTTTAAGTTTCATTAGTGTTATGGTAGATCCGCCACTGAGTGTGATATAGCTTTGATAAGTATAGAAGTGTGTTAAATTTCTTAATCTCTGTAGAACTTTAGTCAATCAAATATGGGATTAATACACATAGTCACTACATCGCAGAATTATGTTCCATTCTCTTGTGTTTTATGCTCTACTCTGTAACCTTTGACTGAATCTATCCGGTGTTTGAATTTTGGATTTACAAATCGGACAAACTGCAGAATGTAAATTTATGGCCTACGCCGATTACAATCACTCGCGCTAGACAATTTGGTAGCCAAGTTTTATACGAGGTACATTCAGAAAGTATCCGACGTCAGTTGTTGGCACTCCGTCGCTTACGACGTCGAGGGTTCCAGTTGATCCGATCAACGGAACAGCCTGCTCGTGAAATTAACGTGCAAGTGGCTGAGCACTCCACAGACACGTGTACCCTTAACGTAGTTCTCGGGGATATTCAGCGTGACACAGTGTGACAAGGCTAACCCTTTGAATTACAGGCAAAACAGAAACAAGAAGAGTGAGAGAAAGTTGTGGTGGAAGAGTACAGCAGGGTTCGCCACCATCCCCTTCTAGAGTCTCGTGGAGCTTTAGGTGTTTTCGCTCAATAAACACTCACAACGCCCGGTCTGGGAATCAAAACTGTGATCCTATGACCGCGAGTCCGCTGCCCTAACCACTGGGCCATTGCGCCTCCACCCGACGTCTGTACTTTAGGCGTAACAGCCAGAAACTGACGCAGCCTAGTGGCACGAAAGTTTTGAACTATGCACAGGAAGGGTGACGTCACCTCACATCCAAATGATTTTGCCCACGTTGTATTAATTATGGCCGGAACAAATAAAGTTGGATACTTTTTGAACGCACGTTAAATGTGTGTGTGTGTGTGTGTGTGTGCGCGCGCGATTGTCTATCATCTATCTGCACACGCATTTCTGTACATATTATATATACACAAACATGTCCGGGTATGGAGGTAAGGGTGAATGTAAATAGTGATGAGAGACAACAGACAATAGGACATCTAAATAGATTGGCTAGCATAGACAACATTAACACGAATAGAACATAATATGAAATATATAAAATGACAAAAACGTTTGCTAAAATTCCCTTTTTTATGTGTTTTTCCATTTTACATGCACGTGCACACACACATACACACACACATCCATGCGCCCACATATTAAATATATTCTTCATTTTCTGTATTCTTATTTATATTCCAGTGTAACATTTTTTTATAATGCACCAGCTTATCTTTTTTGTAATTAATTTCTTATATCCTATCAGAAAATATTAGTATCTTTTCCATCACGATCGTTATTAACATGATCATTTCTATTATTTGCCACAAGAGCAACACATGAAGTGACATTACATGGACAAGTTACCAATCATTTTGTTGTCGGCATAGAAATCGGACTGAAAAATAGAAATGAAAACAGAGACACTGTGTGCAGAAATTCCCCGCGTTTCGGATGTAGTGAGTTCCTGAATAACTTGTAACGTGAAATCTTGGAACACAAAATTAATCTCCCAATTGATTTTCATATTATGAAGTAAGCCTGCGTTCTGACGTATTTTTTTTCTTTTTTGGAAAAAACAATAGCAAAAACAAAATGGAAACAGAAAACAAGCATATGACCACTTTTAGGAATGAAAATAAGTTTCTAAATATATATATTACATGTACACATAAAAACATCTGCAGAGAAATATGTTAGAGAATAAGAATCATAATCGGGTACGTTCTTCCAGCAGAAGATGTTGACCATTGTGTGAGGGATAGTGATGGGATTAGAGTTAGGCAGGATGAGGGACACTATCTTCTATTACACAATTCACCATCATCAGCATCTGCTTGAGGAACGAAGAATAGGGGCCGAAACCGGACGTGGTTCCTCCTGATGATGTCTTGAGCTAACTGGATCCTATTAAGGAGCTGTTGTGGTAGCAGGCCATGAAACATGGTTGAAATTCCTTCCTACGAAGTTGTTTGATGTTCATGGTGCATCATCTTTTTTTGTATAGCCCAGTGTACGAACTGAACTCATTGCAAACTCTTCCTGTAATTTTCATCTTACACTCACTATAAAGAGTTGTTATCAGCAAAAACTTGTAAGCCCCTTTTTATATAACTGCCAACCCTTTAGTAATATTCTTTGCTGTCAGTTTAAGTAAAGTTTGGTGAAATTTCCTATTCTTATCTATATTTTCAGTTTTCTTTTCTTCTAACATCGGTTATACGTTAAACAAACTTTCTCTATGGGACACTAGCAATTTACCCACATCGTCCTCTATGATTTCTTCAAAGAATTAAAGTTTATAGATCTTCATATGGATCAACGAGAGTGCGTCCCAAGGATAAAACTCAAGGAAAATTGGTACTAACCAGATTAAACGAAATTATTAGCACAGTAACCACAGCAGTTACAATGGAAAGTGGATCCTTGTTAGATTTACGCTTAGTGAAATATCGAAACCCATGCAAACAACATAGAAAATAAATATAGAGAAAAAGAAAATGAAACACAACACATAAATCTTAATGAAATCAACAACGAAGGAACACAATTGAAAAAAAGTAAAAGAAAGAAACAGTACATGAATATAACATTAAAAGAGCCTTCAGAATCAAAGAACTCCTGAAACAAAAGATACTCATTAAATGGAAAAGAATCTGTCAGTATGATGGTGATGATGATGATAATGATGATGGTGATGACGACGACGACGACGATGACGACAATAATAAGACAGGCAAGATGTAGTATGAGCACAAAACACAGAGTGGTGGAGTCAGAAACTTGAAAAATCTTGTGGGACTTTCCAATCCAAACAAATCAGGTACTTGAGCACAAGTTAGATCTAGTGATGAACCACATATGCTCTATAATTGATGTTGCATGCCCCTTTGACACGCGAATAGTCAAGAAGGGAGGTTTAAAAATAGATATATACAATTCTCTTAAAAACGAGTTAGCTCGACTGTGGAAAATAAAGGTGAAGATAGTGCCAATTATTGTTGGGTCCTTGGAATATAAGAGGAATATAAAAGAAATCAGGATAGAGTGCCCAGTAGAAGTGTTACAAAAGGTTTGCCTCCTTGGCACGGTCAGCAAGCTCGCTACGCATCCAGGAGTTCCAACAAAACTTGAGTTAAAAATAATAATAATAATAATAATAATAATAATAATAATAATAATAATAATAATAATAATAATAATCGTCGTCATCATCATCATCGTCATCATCTTCCTTCTCCTCCACTTCCTTCTCCTCCGCCTCATCTTCCTTCTTGTCTTTCTCGTCTTCTTCTTCTCCGCCTCCTCTTCATCATCAGCACCACCATCATCATCATTACCACCACCATCACCACCATCATCACCACCACCACCACCACCACCACCACCATCACCAACAACAACAACAACAACAACAGCAATACCAACTCTCCACCATCATGTCTAATTACATTAAAATCTTGACTCCTAATTTCTGTAATGCAGGCGTTTTACTGCGTAATTAAGCAACATATATGTCTACCAGTTATGCAAAAGTTATCCATATCTCAATAAGTTATCACTACTACTACTACTACTACTACTGCTACTACTACTACTACTACAACGACGATAATGATAACGATAATGAGGATAAATTCAAATATATTTTCCCTAGTGTTTATTTCTTTTTCTCCTATAAAAATCTACGAGCATAACTCTTAGATATTTTCACATATATATATTTGAGTATCTCATGCTTATTGATATCATCTATCTCATGGAATTAATTTAGCACAATACTTCATATAAACTATTTGCATGTTTCTAGAAAATGATATCTTCATATTAATTAATCGATATATTTTATTTAAAAATTGGTTTATGTCTCCCTTCGATGTATGCATGTAAATATGTATAAATGTATAAACATGTGTGTGTCTGTCAGTGTTACATTATATTATATATATGTATATTATGTATGTGTGTGTATATATATGTGTGTGTATGTATGTATGTGTGTATATATATGTGTGTGAGTATGTATGTATATATATATATATATATATATATATATAGAGAGAGAGAGAGAGAGAGAGCGAGAGAGAGAGAGAGAGAGAGAAAGAAAGGAGACAGATGGGTAGAGAAAGGGAGGAGAGGGATTTCTTTTCAATTTGGCATGTATTTACCATTTATTTTTTTAGTTAGTTAGTTATTTACCACTGTATAGCTATTGACATAAGTTCAAGGATGGTGATATCCCAAGATGTCAGTTTTAGGATGGGGAGAATAATGAAAAGAGGAAAGGGTGTCGTCATCACTGAAAGCATTTTTTAAAGAGCTAGAAGGAAGATAAGAGGTTCTATAAAAAAATTAAATATATATATATATATATATATATATATATATATATATATATATGAATATATGGGTGAATTTACGAAAAAACAACAGACGAAGACAGGTGGTGTAAACAACAAATGGATGTATTAGTTTAACGCTCGGGAATAGAGAAAGTCTTTGACGTTTCGAGCTACGCTCTTCAACTGAAAGGAACACAGAAAGAAATAAGGAGAGAAACAAGGAGAAAAAAAATGTAGTGGTCAGCGATCTATCATGGCGAATATATGAATATATGTGTATGTGTGTGCGTGTGCGTGTGCGTGCGCGTGTATGTGTGTATGTGTGCCTGTGAGTTCATGTATTTGGAAATATGTCTATGTCTACACGGTAAATTTGATGTTTTGCACTGAAAAATAAGGTCAGGTTTCTTTTAATTTCATGTTTTTGCATGAACAAACATTAGTACAATATCTACAAATTAGAAAAATATGTAAAGTTAGAATATCCAAATATTATGTATATATATATATATATATACCTGAATATTCATAGATATGATTATCATGTTTCCGATAGTGGAACTACATTTATAATCAAAAATGCAAATTTTCTGCTTTTCTTTCAAACATTCAATTTTGGAGAGAATTTTTTGATGAAGTGTATCTTCATTGCTTTTCGATATTGCGGGTCATCCCGTGAACATTTGTAAAAGGGAAAAATTTTGAATTTTCCGTCGCTGCATATTTCCGATATATATATATATATATATATATATATATATATATATATATGTGTATATATATATATATATATATATATATATATATATATACAAACAATATATGAGTATATGCATATATATATGTACATGTATGTACATACCTTCATCTACATGTACATGTAGGATATGTTCTCTATGCGGCCTGCTTGTTTGTTGTACCTTGTTTATCATTTTGTCCATGTTCTTTTGCAACGTCATGTACCCAGATATGTATCTATATGTACATGTAGATGAAGGTATGTACATACATGTACATATATATGCATATACTCATATATTGTTTGTATCACACTACAGAACGCACGCGTTATCTTTACACAGTAAGTTTTGAACTATATATATATATATATATATATATATATATATATATATATATATATATATATATATACGTGCGCGTGTGTGTGTGTGTGTGTGTGTGTGTGTGTGTGTGTACGCCGAGCAGGAACACGGGGGACTCACTCAACAATATAGAAATTAAAATCTTGTCCACACATAGAACAGACACAACACTTAGACAAATTACGGAAGCTATACACATAATATAAGATAAACCCAGCCTGAATAGACAACTAGAATGGAACACTAGCACACATCCACCACACACCACAACCTATGACAGAATAAGATCCCCATAAACTGATAATAATATGAAAATAATACAATACACAGATAAATAAATGGAATTAAATAACTATATACATAAGCAAAATAAATTAAATTAAATTAAATTAAATTAATACAAAAAAAGAAAGAAATGAAGAAGTAAGTAGATATAAACAAGTGAATAAAATAAATAAAAGTAAATTAAACGAACGTGTATAAACAGGGGATACTGATAATGCAGGCACCATACACATTCCCCCCCCCACACACACACTTACTAAACATTGACACATACAGGGATATACGCATGCGCAAATGAAGACATACTACAGGAATACAAAATGGCTGATCGTTAGTAAGGAGAGACACACAAAAAAGAAAGAAGAAAGCAAAGGACCACTGATGGGGTCACAGAAGTGTGACGAAAGAACTCTGGCCGAAATACAATATAAAATAAAGCTGAAGCAAGTGAACACCAAATATATAGTGCGTGTGTTTTCATTGGCTAAACTGGCAACATGACCATCCCCAAATACAACAATATCTGTGTCAACACACGAATTCACATCAAGATTCTTGCAAAAGGAATATATAAATGTATATATATAGGTTGTATTGTATTGCATTGTATCGGAACGCTATTGACTATGTTCTACTTTAATTCCTTTTATCAAAGGGATTTTTTTCTCCTAATTTCGAAAGAGTTTGTATGCAGTTTGACTGGTACATTACAGTTCTCAGATCCATCCTCGAAGTTTCTTAGATCATCGTTGTTTTATCTTCTAGCTGAAGTGATGCTGGTGTGAGTTGTTACATGTTAAAATAGGCAGACCCAATATGATTGGTGCAAACATTACTGCTGGAACATGAAGTTTTAACCGTTCGGTTTCTACCTCATCACTTGGGTGTTTATTTTTTGTGAGAGATTAGTGTCATTTGTGTAGTAACAGTAGCAATGTGCTGTGTTATGAGTGTTGAACACATAACAAGGAACAAATGCTTTACACAAACATCACACAACACAAAACAAAATGGTAAACACATACGCGTTGCCTTGGGCAACTGTCTTTTACCAAAGCCCCGGGCCGAGCAAGGCTTTGTGAGAGGATTTCATTGGTGGAAATTGAAAGAAGCCCATCGTGTATATATATATATATATATATATATATATATATATATATCTTTGTGTCTGTTTGTTCCCCACCACCACTTGACAACCGGTGTAGCTTACGTCCAACTAATTTAGTGGTTCGGTAAAAGCGACTGATAGAATAAGTACCGAGCTTTAATAAATGAAGTACTGGGGTCGATTCATTCGACTAAAACCTTTCAGTGTCCCAGCATGGCCATAATCTAATGACTGGAATGAGCAAAAGATAAAAGATGTGTGTGTATGCATGTATGTATATGTATATATCTGTACACAAACACACTCACACACACATGTTCACACAAAGAATTATCTACAAAGCCACAATGCTCATAGCACAATGCATTCATAAAATAAGTACACAGATAACATACAACAATCTCAGATGAAAGTAAACAGTAACTGATGAAGTATAAATTGAACAGCAAAAGAATTCAAATGTCTATGTCTATTCCAAAATCGTTTCATTAAGAAGATACGAAGGTCTGGAAATGTTTATGGTAGATTTAGGAACTTTGCAATCGAAAAAGAAAATAAACTCATGAATATAGCTTGATGAAAACAGAAATACAGCTGTTATATCTGTAACTGGGTGTATATAAACTAAAAAGGACTTGAGAATGTCTCATATGCGTGTGTGTGTGTGTGTGTGTGTGTGTGTGTGTGTCTGTCTGTCTGTCTGTCTGTCTGTCTGTCTGTCTGTCTGCCTGTCTGTCTGTCTGTCTGTATGCGTGCATGAGCGTGTCAATTTTGAGGTTGTTATTTTAAAAGAATTTAAAGAATAATTACAGAACATTTACTGATGGGCGGATAAATACTTAAAGTAGTGTCAAATTTATTATTAAATTAGTTTTGAATGACATGAAATTAATATATCCATCAAAAATAAAGAAACTACTCTAAGTCGATGCTAGAAAGAACATTTAACCTCTTAGGGACCTTATATAACATTAAAAAACCATTAACCGAATTTTCCTTATCATCTAACCACCAGATTTATTATTCCTTCGAAAACTGATATCGGAACGGTAAGTAAATCTGTTATTGATTGCTTTACATCCGATCTCCGTTATCACTTTGAAACAATTCTACTGTTTTACTGAACGGTTCACAACCAACCAAAATAGAAAAGAATGCCATTTCTTTCAGTTTGACACTTGTGGCTACTCTCCTTCCATCACCAAATTAATTGCAACAATGATACAATTAACTATGTGAAAACTGTAACACTCTTAAACCCATTGAATGTTGAAACCATTTTCTAAGAAAGAAAATCCGTGTTATTTTTCAATAACAATTCACTGGATTAAACAGCAGAGTTCTGAGCCTTTTCACGTTAGAAGGGATGCAAAAGATTCTGCTGAAATAAGAAACCTCGTCGGTTTATATATTTCAAAATTATTAAAGCAAATATGTCTTTTTAGATCTGGAGGACTTTACAGAGATGATGGTCTTATTTTTAAAGTTATAATAAAAAATAAACAAATTCAGAGAAAAGTTTTTCAATTTCTTGAAAAAAATTAGGTTTTAAAATTACCAATGAGATCCGCGCCCAAAATTAGCTGCTTGGAAGTCACATTAAATCTGAATATCTCAACTTATGGCCACACAGATAACCAACCAAAAAATTGAATACATTTCTAGATGTTTTAAACATACTAGGAAAATTTCAAATAACCTTGTCCATACTATATCATTCAAACTCTTCCGGCTATCTTCTAATGTAGCAATCCTTAAAGAAAATTCACATAATTGCAATGTAACGTTAAAAAAGATGTTATACAAAAGAAAGGGAATCCCACTAAAAGCATAACAAAACAAAACCACAGAAACAGAAGAAAAGCATAATTTGGTATAATCCATCCTATTGCCTACAAGTGATAACCTCAATAGTTCAAACAGTCTTGTACCGTTTCCAAAACACAGACCTTACGTTCTCAGTTCAAATTCCGCCGATTCTTCCTTTTGGTGTCGTCAAAATAAATACCAGTCAAGAACTTGGGTCGATGTAATCGACTATTCCCTCCTTCACATTTCAGGTTTTGTGCCTATTTCAGATAGAATTTACATCTAAATATTTTTCAATAAATTTATACTTATCTGCATTTTAAAATTAACTTAAACTTTGAAAACCTTATTTATCCGTACATACTTTTGTATAAATATATGTACATCTATGTGTTTGTATGTTCACACACATATGTAAGCATTATTTAAAAGTAATATAGAGTGAATTTATCAGTGTGTTTAAATACATACAGACATACATACACACACACACACACACACACACACACACATATATATATATATATATATATATATATATATATATATATATATATATATATATATATATATATATATATATATATATATATATATATATATATATATATATATATATATATATATTTATATATATATATATATATATATATTTAATTATATGTATTTCTTCTATCTTAATGAATAAAAATTCTTCGGATAGAATAAATGGGTTAATAGAAACCAATGTAGCAAAGAACACAAAATAACTGTGGTGTAGTTCCTGTTTTTAAGGCAGGAACTCCTTGAAATTTTGGGTATTTGAGTATATTTAAAAATTTAAGGAATGGAGAAAACGCATGTTATAATTGCATACTTTATTCCTACATATGTTTCAAAGGATTACAACCTGTGTGATCCATAGGGATCTGTGATATTAAAATTGTAACCTTCTCTTCAGGGAATGAATGGGAATCATCTTAAACGTAAGACATTATGACCGAGTATGAAAACAATAGATGGATAAGGTTATAACGTGATTCACTTGAAAAAAACCGTTAGAAAATTGGACGCTACCGGATAGTGGGTTGGACAACACATACATATAAATGTGAGAAAACATACATGCATACATAAATACATATACACATATACACATATGCACATACGTACCCGTGCCTATACAAATATACCCATATGTGTGCATGTCCCCATACACACATATATACATATATATATATATATATATATATACACATGTATAAATATATATATATATACATACATATATACATACATCATTATTATGATTGACCGTTGACTGAACACTATTCAATTTTTTTTCTCCGTGTTTTTCTCCTTGTCTCCGTATTCTTTCTGTTGAAGAGCGTAGCTCGAAACGTCAAAGACTTTCCGTATTCCCGAGCGTCATACTAATATATACTTTTGTTATTTACACCACCTGTCCTCGTCTGTTGTTATTTTTTGTATATTCTCCCATATATATATATATACATACATACATATATATATATACATACATACATACATATATATATATATATATATATATATATATATATATATATATATATATATATATGTCTGTATGTATATATATATATACATATATATATATGTATATATATATATATATATATATATATATATATATATATATATATATATATATATATATATATGTTTGTATGCATATTCGAGTATGCGAAGACATGCGTAGATGTTCTAAACACAACTGCATAACACTGCGATTTTTAATATGTATATATGCATGTATGTATTATGCATATTCATATATGCATATTTGTGTATGTGTGTGTATGTGTGTGAATACATATACGTAAACTAGTGAAAGTATGTGTGCTAAGTATTTGAATAGTAGGGATATACAAATATTCAAATCTGATTATATATTGTGTTTATACACTTGGCTAAACAAACATTGCCATCTACACATACTAATAAATAATGGTGGATATATTTGAATAATGTATCTAACGTTACTTAAAATTTCAACACATGTTCTTCTGTAGTACCATGATCTAATATATTCCAATAAATTGCGATAAACTATAATGTTATATAAATTATATTTGATATAGAGTGCACTTAGCTAGACGGATTTGCATGTTCATGTTTATACATGTGTTTACGTTTATTTTGTTGCGTAATTTAACACAAGATATTTAAATAAGATTAAGCATAGATTATTATATTTCATTACATTTTAATATACAGTGATATACATCGATCACTATGCTATACACTGGTATAGTATCTTACTAAATTTCTTCCATCCTTTTGAAGTATCTCAGACTTTCACCAGATTGGAGGCTTCTGATTGGCTGAAGTTACATAACTTTAAATACTTGTAATTTCTTTATTATTATTAACTTTTAGAAAAATGAATGTGATTTTGGTTTGCGAAACTACATCAAAACTAAATTTCTTGAAGATAATCGGGTGTCACTTTGAAATACTTCAAGTGGTTGGTAGAATTTTAACAAGATGTCTAGTATATACGAAATAGAATTATATGGTCCGTATCATAAAATGCATATATCGAGAAACTTTAAATAAATTCATTCATGCACACAATAACACACAAAACGCAGGTTTATAAGTAATGAAATTTATAAACCAAGAAATACAAAATATACTGATGTATATCTTTTATCTTCTACTTTTTTCAGTCTTTAGACAGCGGTCATACTGTGGCACCATTTTGAAGAATTTTTAGTCGAATGAATCGACCAGCCTGGTTCTTATTCTATCGGTATCTTTTGCTGAACCACGAAGTTACGGGGACCTAAACACACCAACACTGGTTGCCATGTGGTGGTCACACACACACACACACACACACACACACACATACACACACACACATACACACACACATACATATGCATTTGTACGACGGGCTTCTTTCTCTTTCCGTCTATCAAATCTACACACAAGGCTTTGGTCGGTCCGAGGCTATAGTAGTAGACACTCGCCCAAAGGTGCCTCGCAGTGGGACTAAACCCGAAACCATGTGATTGGGAAGCAAACTTAACACACAGCCACACCTGCGCCTTCGTACTTAATAGATTTTCATAGAACATAAAATACAGAATCTGAAAAACTTTAAACTTAATTTTTTTATTGGTTAAACAATTTAATCCACACACATATACATACAATTCCACACACAGAGCTACAAAACCACTTGTACACAAGCACAGATAAATTAACGCATAAAAACTAAAACACAACTTTTACAGGCATAAAATATAGAACATACCAATATGTATTTCATCAACATCTTAAAATATTCACCATTTGACATTGATAAATTGTACCTTCCATTTTTAATGTTTAACTAGGTCGCTCCTTGATCTTCTTCCACCTTTAGATTTATTCTTTTCTTTCCCCAGTCACACTCCCTTCCAATAACCTTTCTTTTCTACTCGAAGCACAACGCCCAAAATTTTGGGGTAGGAGGCCAGTCGATTACATCGACCCCTGTACGCAACTGGTACTTAATTTATTGCCTCCGAAAAGCAAAGTCGACTTCGGCGGAATTTGAACTCAGAACGTAATGGCAGACGAAATACCGATTTCTTTATTATCCATAAAGGGCTATACAAAGACTTTTTAAGACATCACAAAACATAAAGACAGTACAAAACGCAACAAACATAAAATCGAGGTAATTAAAATAAAATGATAATATGCAAGAATGAAAAAATGAGGCGCAATGTCCACTCGACCCCCGAAGTCGGGTGGTTACATTTATCCAGTTTTTCACTTTTACGTTAAACATCATGTAAACATTTTAACGGTTTTGCAACTCAAAAAATTGGACCATTAATCACTGTTACTTCAACTGCAAGTAATCAGTTCTAGCGGGTGGTGTCTCCACCAACCATACCCTTTTCGTTATTATATTTTCACCAAGTTCTTTTATGTACTCCCAGTAGTTTTCCTCGTGTATCAAAATGCATTTCTCAGCACATTTCTCAGGCATCTTCACTCTTATTATTTCCTCCAATCTCTCCACTTTTCTCTCCATCTGCTCGCAATTCTCGTACTTTATCAAAAAAACCCTTGTATTGGACATCTTTATCCGTTCTCTCCTCCTCTTCTTGTACATTATTAGTTTCTGGCTTTTATATCACTTTTATGTTTTCTGTTGACCGTTCCTTTGACTTATTTTTCTTTCGCTTTTTAGGGTTAGTAGCTCCATTTTCGTTCTTCTCCTTTGTTTTCTCTGTTTCACACTTCTGTCTCTTTTTCATTTCCTCAGTGTGGTCTACAATGTTTTCCTCCTCTGCTTGTGCTTTCTCTTGCTGTGACTGTGTGAACTCATATAGGAGACATTTGGTCTTCATATGACTTCTTTCCCCGCATATGTAACAATTTGGTTTCCTTCCCTCGACTACAACATTTAACGTTCTCTCATCCTCCACTTCTATCTGGTAGGGAATTCTTTCTATGTCGTCGAATGTGGCAAAAAGCCACATTTCGAGTCCAAATCCCCACCATTTGCGCACTTTTGATTTCGCCACTGGTCCCAATTCCGGCTCCTCCTTGGATGCAGCCAGCACTGTTGCGACCAACCACTCTGGCTTAATTTCTGGTGTAACTCTGGGAATGCGTATTTTCACACTTCTTCTTCCTCTATAACTTGGTAGCAATGCTATTTTTGCACTTCTTAAAATGTTGGTCGCATGCTTCGTTGCCTCTTCTATAGTGGCGAACCTCATCTCTACCGTACCGAACTTCTTCCTCTGTTGATGTACGTGGCTTCATTCACAATTTCACCCAGGCACTCCTCGATTTCCTCTTCCGTCACCATTTCAATTTTACCGGTTTCGACAGCCTGTGTACGATACACAACTGTCTTCAGAATTTTGTTTTCTTTAGTCTCTTTTGGGGGGCACAATTTGTATGAGTCTCCCTCAACTTCTATCAAATTCCTGCTTCTGGTCACCTCCTCCATATCCAACTTGATTAACTTGGTTTCTAGCGGTACTGGCTTCCTCACCGCAGTGGCCTTGGCGTAGCTCTCCATACTAGAGACACTACCACTTGCCATAGGTGAGAAAAATGCAGCAGCTCACGTGAAATGCAACCGTAATAATTCCACAAAAATCACAATTATTCACCGAGACAGTTTTCACAAAGTAACACAACCGTATTCACAATAATTCACAGAGCTGTTATACCGCTAAGAATTTCGCCCAGCGTGCTAACGTTTCTGCCAGCTCGCCGCCTTTTTCCAATAACTTTTAACCGCATTAAACACATTATTTACCTTTTATAGAATTTCTCCACTGTTGTAATTCACCTCCTCAACAACATTGTCTTATAATGAAACATTCCATTTTGTCAGTGCAGACACACAAAAGAAAATTTTTCACTACGGGCTGAATAAACACTTTACGAATATCTTGTTATAATCTCATGTGTATATATCATAGAAATAGTATCATATATATCATTCATCCACGGTAGTGGGTGAATATATCCTTAAGGTCAACTTTTAGTTACTCGCGAGCACTTATAGGCTTCATCACAAATTCAGTTCTCAACCAAATTGAATGCAGTTTTTTTTAGCAATGATGGTTCAGTCATAAGCTACATTTTGAGATAACATAACTGAAATTTGGTTCATTAAAAAAAGTTAGGTCAAAACATATGAAGTAAAAACAAAATGGGAAAGTAAGGCGAAAAATTGTCTCTGAATCAAAATATTTCACTTATTTAAAAATATATAAATTAAATGGGTTTAAAAGGTGTTCACCGAGAAAAATCATTTGGTGAAAACCTCGTTAAAAAATATTGACTAAGAAAGATATTGTATGGCTTTAAGTAACGAAGGA
Source organism: Octopus bimaculoides (assembly GCF_046866305.1). NCBI lineage: Eukaryota > Metazoa > Mollusca > Cephalopoda > Octopoda > Octopodidae > Octopus > Octopus bimaculoides. The sequence continues at coordinate 33,700,551 of NC_142930.1, read as the reverse complement.
TCGTTAAGTAACCCTCAAAATTGACTTCGAATCAACATATCTCAGCTATTGTAAAAGTAAACTATACAATAATTATGCCCAAATGAAAGAGCTCTATGAGATGAATCTTATGGTGACAACCTCGTCAAAAAAAGAATTAATTACAAAAAAAAAAATGGTGTGGCTTTAATGGATGAAAAATGTTGATCATTTTCGCAAATCAAAATATTTCTGTTATTTTAACATATTTAGCATTACAAAAGATAGTTTCTGATATTATGGGCTCCTATACTTAATGATACAAAACGCTTAGCTGGAGTTTAAGAGGTATGGGGTTGGATACTTTGTATCGGTTTGCTGACCACTTTTTCCTGTTTTCTTTGGGTATTTACGATTGGGTATCCAATCGTCCAATCTTTTTCACAGTTATTTTACGTTCGAGTTTTACTTCAGATGAAAGAGCTCTTTGAGAAGAATTGTATGGTGAAAGCCTTGTCAAAAAAGTTGTGTGGCTTTAAGTGACGAAACAGTTCTAAGACTTCAAAATATTTTTGTCTTTTTAAAAGAAAAGTAATATTATTTGAACTTAAATGAAAGTGATCATCAAGATGAATATTTTGGAGAAAATCCCGTCTAAAAATATTAGGAATAAAAAAGTTACGGTTTTTTGCGTTTATATATTAGTTTTTATTATTCTGCCAATATATTAAAATATATGCATATTAAAAACATATTAAAATTATACTATTGACTGTGATAACACTAAAGATGATAACATATGGTTCATAGTCCCTTTTGGTAGAAATGTTAAATCTAATTTGATTGCACAGTTTAGAGAGGTGATAAGTAGATATTTCCCAAAGAATTCACACTATGGTAAAATCATTAATACACATAGCATTAGGTTTGGTTTCTCAAACACTATGAACTTAGCCCAATTAATTGCAGCTCATAATTTTAAAATACTTAAATCAAAGGGAATTGGGGAGGATAACGATGTGAACCCTGATATAAATAATAATAATAATAATAATAATAATAATAATAATAATAATAATAATAATAATAATAATAATAATAATCGTAATATGATTACAGTACCAGAGGTTAACCCCAGAAGATTGAAATTTGAAGGCCCAAATGTGAGAGTGAAAATGTAGTTTATCAATGTAAAGTAAAGACTCAGACAGATGTTAGCCTATATTTGGGGTGTTCTTCGGGACAAATCTGTAAAAGATTATCTAATCATTATAGTACCTTTAGAGATAGAAGTAAAATAGCGAGTACTAGTCTTAGTAAATTCATTTGGGAACTGAAGGAACAAAAAAAGCAATATTCGTTAGAATGGTCAATTATTGGGAAACCTTTCCCTTATGACAAAGGTAAGAGATATTGCTCGCTGTGTAATCTAGAATTATATTTTATATTATTCTCTAAGGGTAAGTTAATAAATAAACTCACATATAATGCTTTCAGATGTAGCCATTATCCGAGACACATTTCTCTGGTTTAAATAAATTATAAATTTCAGTATGATCGGGTATTATAGTATAATATTAGGTTTAAAGGCAGGGCATATCAATGTATAATGTACCAATAACAATTGTATTTGTATTTTTGTCTATTTGCTAAAGTTTCTAGAGATAATATAATATAGATTTCCATTGATTTAGAAGTTATTACCAGGAATCAATATTTGTAATATTTGATTGTTTATAATTAATAATATTATGAGGGTTTTCTCCCTTAGACGGAACTTTATTTAAGGAGGAATTCATTTAAGGAGAAATTTGAATATGTACCAGACTTAGAAACGATGCTTTTGGTGTTTACTCTTTACCTTTTACCCTGAGGATGTGTAAGGTAATTTACTTATTTAACTTGAATTTGACAGTTAAATATAACCTTATTCAGAAATGTTGACATAGGAATAAACTTCAATAATAATGGATATTAGCATCAAAACTCTCATTTAAATTATATATATATATATATATATATATATATATATATATATATATATATATATATATATATATGCATACATACATGTGTATATATATGTTTGTGCATGTGTGTGTGTGTGTGTGTGTGTGTGTGTGTGTGTGTGTGTGTATGCAATTAAGTTTATGTCCGGTCATAGAGTGACCAATGGTTTCGCATCCATAAAGGGCTTTGCCCTATCGACGGCTCGTCAGACTCTAAAGCCGAAGGCGTATAACTCTTCAACTCTAGAGTTAAGCCCTTTAGGGATGCGAAACCATTGGTCACTCTATGACCAGTCATAGACTTAACTGCTTATAAATACATTACGGTTCTATGCTTTAGAGTGTGCCTCTTTTTTGGACATATGATACATTGACGATGTATGTATGTATGTATGTATGTATGTATGTGCAGATTTGTATGTTTTATGTATGTATTCCCATGCATATAGTTACATATTTAGACACGGTCATATATATTCAAATGACAAACTTCTGGAAAGTTTTACAGATTTTTACAGTTCCAGTGATGGATTAGATCTGTAGTCTTCGAATTAGCTTTCTTCTTTCTGGTTTTCAGAAGCCTAATTTTTCAAGATTGGTATTTAGGCAGTGTCATGTATGTATGTATGTTCTATTCTATTTTTAATTATTTAAAATCTTCCTGAAAAGGAGCTGGTTTCTAACAAAGATACAAAGCTCCAACATTGGAATGTAGATAACAAAAACAAATTTACATTTTAAAATTGAGAAAAATCTTGCATATTTTTGCTGTTCCACTCACAGATCGTATTCGCAATGAGCAAATACACATTACGAATATAATCTGTGAGTGGAACGGAAGTCGTTATTTCACGTCATTTAAGCCATTCATTATCATAGAAAAGAAACTGACTGCACATCATCATCATCATCATTTAACGTTTGCTGTCCATGCTGGCATGGGTTGGACGGTTTGACCAGGGCTGGCAAGCTGGAAGGCTGCACCAGACTCCAGTCTGTTTTGGCATGGTTTTCTACAGCTGGATACCCTTGCTAACGCCAACCACTCGAAGAGTGTAATGAGTGCTTTTATGTGCCACCGGCACGGGTGCCATTTGCGTGACACCAGTATCTTCCACAACTGCGGTTTTACTTGGCTTGATGAGTCTTCTTCTCAAGCACGGCATAATGCCAAATGGTCTCGGTCCTTGCCTCCGTTAGACCCAAAACTCGAAAGGTGCTTTTACGTTTCACCGGCACGAGTGCCATTTGCATGACACTGGTATCTGCTACACTCAATTATTTTTCTGCCTTCATATATAGTCAAAATGAACCAACATTATTTGTTGCTTTTCGTATATTTTTTGTAATATTTTACCCAGATGAAAACATGACCTTTAGCATGACCACTAAAACAAAATAGTGGAGGGAAGGGAGGGACCTTGTTATAGTCGCCAAGAGCTGTTAAACAAAGGAAACAGATAAAAACTACCGCCCAACAACAGAAACATCTCTTAAGTTTCAGTCACTTAAATTTTACTCTCAAGGCTTTGGATGACTTGAATCTTAATAAGAAACACTTAATCAAAATGCTTTGCCGTGGAATTGAACTCGTAACCATACAGTTATGAAGTGATGTAATTATTTAGCCCTAGATCAACATTGATTAAGAAAATTTATTGCACCCATGGCCATTCAGTCCTTTTAGGAGTCTTTAGAACAATATTATCCAATGTATCCTTTTGAATGATACGGAGGGAGTGGGGGTTAAGTTGAAGGAAATTTAGCTGTTATTTCTTGTAAGCTGAACAGCCAATAACCTTGGAAGGTAAACGTTAAACGATGATGATGATGATGATGATATATATATATATATATATATATACACACACACACACACACATCATCTTTTACTTGTTTCAGTCATTAGACTGCAATCATGCTGGGGCACAGCCTTGAATGGTTTTAGTCGAACGAATCAACCCCAGTACTTATCTTTTTAAAGCCTGGTAATCTTTCTATTGGCCTTTATTGTTGAACTGCTAAGTTATGGAGATATAAACAAACCAACACTGGTTGTAAAGCAGTGGTGAGAACAAACACATATATTCGATGGGATTCTTTCATTTTCTGTCTACCAAATCTACTAACAGGGCTTTGGTTGGCCTGAGGCTATAAAAGACACCTACGTGGCACCTTGGACATATATATATATATATATATATATATATATATATATATATATATATATATATATATATATATATATATATATATATATGTGTGTGTGTGTGTGTGTCAGGGATGCCTGTGTATAAGGTTGTTGCACTCACAGTCGACTTCACCCAATCCGCACCCACAGCAAGACATCTAATGCCAATATGGACCACAAGCTCAGGAATGAGTTGGCTGAGAACTATAGGTTTATTGCTTGCCTGAACATTATGTACAAACTATACATAAGCTTCCTCAACTAATTCTCCCAAGATCGTTGGAGTCTAACAACATAGTGACTGATGAGCAGGCAGGTGGAAAGAAGGGAGTCTGGAGAGGAGCCAAATAAACTGCTTAATGGTATCTCGCCTGTCTTTATGTTCTGTGTTCAAATTCCGCTGAGGTCAACTTTGCCTTTCATCCTTTCAGGGTCAATAAATTAAGTACTAGTTGCGTACTGGGGTTGATCTAATTGACTGCCCACCTCCCCAAAAATTTCAAGCCTTGTGCCTAGAGTAGAAAAGAATATTTAGTTTCATCCTTCAATGATCTGAGTTAAAATCCTATTTAGGGTTTTCCATCAATTTCATGCTTGCAGGAACAATATAACAGGTAGCAAACAAATAATGAATTCAATTCAATTAGTTGCACACTTTCCCTTTATGTTTTTGCTACCAGTCTTATCAACCACATTAATCTTCTTCTGATTAAATCTTTAAAAAAGAGGATTATCTACAAAAACTTTTTGGGTCCTTCTACAGAAGGGGATAAACATTGGGTTATTTGAACACAGTTAACATTCAGCTTGAATTTATTAAGGGGAGAGAAAAACATGGGCTGAGAGATAGTTCTAGAGGGTTACAAATCTATTTGCGGAAAGTTTGAGTTAAGTGTTTAGTATAGTGTCGAACTTTCTGAGAGTATTACAAAGAGGAAAGGTTGGTATTGGTACACAGATTAGTTTAGTTGAAGCAAAGGCCATTATAGTTAAGTAGAGGGAACAAAGAGAGGAAACAGCTCAAAGGCAACCGAGTCGCTGGGAATTTTACTTGGTAAATATCTTACAATCTTATAAATGGAAGATGTTCCTGTAATACCATGCAGAGTGGTCATGTCTATGGTGGATACTCTGTCCTAGACCACTTCTACTTTATTTAGTGTGAACGAATAAATTTTTCAGAAACATTTTCTGATTTTCTTGCTTTCCTTTTAAAAGTTTATAGCTTTGAAAAAATATTTACATACGAAATTGCATCATGTAACACTTATCACCTATTTATGTACAACATGTTATATTACATTTTATTGGAATTTATATAACTTGTAAATTATTTTATATATCTTATTTCAAGTTGTATCGCATAAATTTCCACTTTTTATATGATTTGCTTACTTATGCATTATCAAAATATTTATATACTTTATGTACACTGTTTATATAGCTTATATATATGGATAAAAGAGAAAAGAAATATTTGACAAAATATGACCATCCCCAAGTATAACAATATGTATAATATAAGAAGAGAAATACTAAATGTGATTATTCAGTTTTGGCACAGTGAAGTAAATGGTGTATTATAAATAGGTAATGGCTGTGAAACACAAGCACGGCTGTTTGCTTACTTTACAACCAAGGGTTTTGTGTTCAGTCCCATCGTGCAGCACATTGAGCAAGTGTCTTCTACAATAATTCTGGACCTACCGATGTAAGGGAATTTAATTGACAGAAACTGTAAGAAGTTCATTGCACGTATGTGTGTGTGATTATTAACATCCCAGTTTTATTATCGTTACCAACAAAATAGCTACATTCATTGTTGACATTATGGATGGTTGCTCTGCACTTTCCAAAGACTTATAGAATAAAAACTCCCTTAATTAAAATACAGGTAAGAGTTGATGGTTGGAAAAGCATCCAGCAGTAATATCCTGCCTCAATTAAATCCTCAACCAAACTTATGAATCCATATACTAAAATATGTGACGTTTTTCCTCTTCCTGGTGTTTATACATACGAAGCCATATAGAGAGGGTCTTTGTTTTCTTTTTTAAATGTATGCTCATGTTCATTCCAATAAATTCTAGTGAAATGATTGATATTGAAATGTTTTACTGCTGAAACAGTGCAAGCTTTCTATGATGCATTCATCTTCTCAAGAAATTATACATTCATTTGAACAAATTCTATTTCCTTTCTCATTACAAAGATTCTGATTTAATAGGGTTGTATATACATATATACCATGTGGAAGAGTTATTATTTCCTTTCTGCATTTTTAATAAAGTTATTATAATATATAATGACTTCCTAATTCATTTATTTTGGCCTACATTACAAAATAATGTTTTTAAGAATATTTACTCTTATTCAACCTATGTGCCATAATTTATGCTTCGATGCAACCCACAAAGCCTAAACATTTTGACTGTCTTGTCCTTTGGTTTCTAACATATACTAGTTAACAACAGAAGTTGGGCTCCTTAATGTATGTCTTGTTTACCCATCTATCTATCTCTTGTACCTCTCACCTGTTCCCCACTGTCTTCACCTACCTTCCTGCTGCATTCATTACAACCTCCTGATTTCATTGACTGTCACAGCTCAGAGATTCCAGAGTAGCTGGTCTGCCATGCATTCTGCCAGTTACCTGAACCACACTAGAGAGTTGAACTAAGACTACCTGAACAATTGAACAAGATTACCATTATATTATGCCCCTTTTAGGACAATGAATGTTCTCTCTTTTGATAATTCTCATTATTATCATCACCATTTAATATCCGCTTTCCATGCTGGCATGAGTTGGACAGTTTGACTGGAGCTGGCCAGGTTCTAATAGTCTGTTTTGACATATTTTCTATGGTTGGGTGCCCTTCTTAATATCAGCCTCTTTAGAGTATGCTGGGTGCTTCTTATGTGCGACTGGCACAGGTGCTTCTACATGGTGCTAGCACAAGTACATTTTATATGGCACTGGCACAAATGCATTTTACATGGCACCATAAAATATATATAAAGCTATATATATGTACATATATAGTATCAGCATTATTATTTTAGAGTCCACTTTTAGAGTCCATACTTGCATGGGGTTGGATGGAGTTTATTGAGGCAGATCTTCTATGGGTGAATTCCATTCCTGTTGCCAACCCTTACCTGTTTCAAAGTAAGGTAATATTTCCACATGATCAGATCTCTTTTTGCAAAATATTGGATATTGGAAATGAATGACATTCATTTACAACAATCACAATGTCAAGACAAGGAAACACAAACACTCAGATACTCACTTTCATACATACATACATACATACATACATACATACATACATACATACATAAATGCATACATACACATATGCATGCATACATACATACAAACATACATATATACACATATGCATACATACATACATACATGTATGCATATACACATACATATATACACATATGCATACATACATGTATGCATATACACATACATATATACATACATACACATATGCATAGGTACATACATACATTCATAAACACCAACTCAAGGAATATTGGTGGAATATTCCCATCAAAACTTCTGCCAAATGTAAGCACAACAGGCTGGATATTGTTGTTTGGGACAGAGGGGCAAAGGTATGCACCATCATAGAGGTTAGTCACCCTCAGATATAAATATCTCTGAGTAGTAGGTAACCAGATATTAGATAGCACTATGGTTAAGTAACACCATGCGCTCTTCAGAGATGGCAGTTATGGAAAAGTCACTATATTTTTCCATATCTGTCACCTTTGAAGAACATGTGGTGTTACTTAACTGTGCTGTTATCTAGTATCAAGTAATCTATTACCTAGCTTGAAACTGATAAGTAAGATCAGCTGAAATGCATCTATAATACTGTCTTTGATTAATACACATACATACATACAAACATATATACATACATACATGTATGTATGTATGTATGTATGTATGTATATATATATATCACGCTATATTTCATGTTGAGAACAATTTAGGTCTTATTAGACACAAGATGTGATCTATTTCTAGCACATTGAATGTCCACGTTAGTGGTCAACGTCATATATAAAAATGTACTTTAATCCCCTGAGATTTCAGATACTGTTTCTGAATCTCTTTGATTCTTTAAATGTGCTAGCTTCCTGGTAATTAATCGATATTAATTAATATATGATTTTTTACCCTATTTTTTAATAATATATATATATATCCACATAGGCAAATTTGTTGTTGAAGATGCACCTAAATTTGAAAAACTTGCAATTGTTTAAAATAAATTTATTTACATATATATCAAACTAGTTTCAACAATATTTTTTCTTTACCAATGGAAAAAATTAAGATTTATGAATTAGAAATGCATGTTTAAAAGTTTCAATGTTGACAAGTTTAAATGTTCATAACAAATTTAGAATTATGAATTAGAAAAACATGTTTAAAAGTTTCAATGTTGGCAAGTTTAAATGTTCATAACAGTCAATAATATAAAACTGTGCATCAACTTGTTTAAATGTACAAAGTTCGTTAGTGTTAGTAGTGATAGACAAAAAATAAATATCATCAAAGTTCAGTCATACTGAGTTAAGAGGGGAAAATGAAGATAGTGAAAAAAGGGATTTGGTTTACAATTTCTCTGATTCTCTTTCTGTCGTGTAGAAGAACTTTCACTTGTATTGGTGTGTTTTGGAATCCGGTGTATTTATAATTTTTTCCATGAGCGGATCTGATTTTTGATTCATTAAAGTACTGTTGATGTCTTGTTTTTCCAGTGGTTAAGTTTGTTGTTCTGCCTAGTTGGCTTCTCTGTGGGGAACAGTCATCAGCCATTCCGGTTGGTTGATTCTCTTAAAGGGTCATTTTGTTGTATTTGCTGAAATTCGATTTTGATTGGAGGTAAAATTTCATTGGCCTAGAGTTAGGTGACGTCAGCAACTGGTGATTGTAAGATTTCATTGGTTTAGAGATAGGTGACGTCGGCAACTGGTGTTTGTATGGTGTTATTGTATGGTGATTTGGAGTTGTGGCTTCGAAAACCAGGTGGAAGACTGTTACTAAAGGTTTTAAAATTGTCTGTTGTTCCTGGTTGTCTTTTTGTAGAGAAATTGAGTCTTTTTCCCTTTTTCTCTTTAGTGTTTTTTCTTCTTTCTAAAGGATATTCAGCTGTGGTTTATATTTTTTTAATGAGTATGCTTTCCTTATTTAAATGGAATTGGGTTGAAGTGTTTCCAATGCACTTGATAGAGAGGGAAGATTTAGTATTTTGGGTTTATGTTTACAGGGCATTGGTCTAAGTGTTTGCTTATGGGAATTTTCCTAGTCGTGAGTCCCTGGATTTGTTGCCTGTGCACAGTTAGTCTGTCCCTCAAGGTTAAACTAGTTTGACCTGTATAGTCTCCACCACATCCTCCACATTTGAGAACATAGATTAAGTTCTTTGAAGCACAGATGAAGTGATTTTTTTATAGTAAAAGTTTGACCTGACTTAAACTTGTATGTTGAGCCCTCTAAGAGGAAGATGCAAGTTCCACAGTGAGGGCGGTTGCACTTTTTGACTAGTGGGGTTGTATTTATGGTGGGTGATCTGGTGCTGGCGAGTAACTTTTTTTAGGGATTGTGGTTGTCTCTTGCTTTTGATAATACTATGTGCTTCCAGTGCCTTTTTCATTTGCAGGTCCTTCATAAGGAGAGGTATGTTTTGGTGGATGATGTTGTATGTTTCCATGTTCCTTGGACTGTGTGTTGATATGTAAGATAAAGTTCTAAGTGTACAATGGTGTTTTCTTGTTTTCTGTAACTTTTGGATGTCTTTCATTTTTGCACATTCTATTCCATTTTTGATTAGACTGGCCTGGTATTTTCTATCAAGTAATGTGTTTTTAAGTTCTTAGAGTTGCTTTTCTCAGGTTTCGGGATTTGATGCAATCATACAAATTCTTCTTGCAAGTTGAACGGTATATTTATTTTAGTATGTTTTGAGTTGCAAGAGGAGAATAGAAGATATTGTTTCGAGTCCATTGGTTTGAAGATGTTGGTTTCAATTTCAGTATCTCTTTTTATGATTAAGATGTCCAGGAAGGGTAGTTGTTTGTGGCTGTATTCCATTGTCAACTGGATACTGTGGTTAATGCTGTTGATTAAGTTTTTAAATTTTGAGAGTTGTTCAATGTTATGTGGTCACAGAATGAAACAGTTATCTGGGTAGCATTACCAAAACAAAAAGAAATGAAACCATTATTCTATGTTAATTAAGTTAATTTTGTCAAGCTCTCTTTTCAGTTTGTAAGATAGAAATTTAAATGTAATAAAATGTTTTAAAAGAAATTTAAAGTGCCTACATGATAACTGTAAACCTACTTTTGGGCCACCCTGTATATGTGCGTGTGTGTCTGAGTGTGTGTGTGTGTGTGTGTGTGTGTGTGTGTGTGTGAGTGTGTGTGTATACATACATACATATATATATATATATATATATATATATATATATGTGTGTGTGTGTGTATAGGCACAGGCATGGCTGTGTGGTAAGAAGTTTGCTTCCCAACCACATAGTTCCAGGTTCAATCCCACTTCGTGACACCTTGGGCAAGTGTCTTCTACTTATAGTCCCAGGCCAACCAAAGCATTGTGAGTGGATTTGGTAGACAGAAACTGAAGAAGCCTGTTGTATATGTATATATATATATATATATTTACATGTAA